>NW_023396568.1:0-300000 GCF_011125445.2 Fundulus heteroclitus
ACATTGTTTTCTGATTTTGTTGTATTTTTTATTTTATTTTTAAAAAAGTTCAGTTTTTATTTTTTGTTTAAGTTTTTACCCATCCCTTAATCACCCTTGCTTGCAGCTTATGTTTAGCAGCTAATTGACTTCCACTAAAATAAACAAAAATGTTCTTGTGACAGAAGAAGACAGGGTTTTATATTGGTCAATCTGTAATTGTGTGGTGGGTACATCTCAGAAAAATAATGGTGTTGTATCAAGGACAGGAGTCTTAATTATTGGCTTTTAGTGAAAAAGAAAACCATAACAAGATATGTATTATCTAGAGTGAAGCCAATAGTGATTGTGCAGAGCAAAGTGTCTGTTAAAGTCACTTAAAAGCCAATAATGCACCGAAAACTGTGAAGCTCTTTGCCAAAACGAGTTCACATTAACTATTAAAAGGATCCGTTTTACTTTCAAAGATTTTTTAAGTTAAAAATGCAAAGTTAGATCAATCAAACTTCAAAGGCCTTTAAATAAAATATATTTAATAATGCATGCAATCTTTGCACATTTAAATTTAAACTTTGAATTGCTTCAAATAAGTACGTTCACACGTGAAGCAAAACTGTTTACAAACTAGTTGGAATAATTGCTTCATCTTGTGTGACATAATTACATTCTCACTGTATGACCCATTTACACAGCATGGAAACTATGGTATTTAAGTTCAGTACTTTCCAGGTCTGAACGAGTATTTAAGAATGTTTGTACTTTAAAATATTTGTTCCCAATCAACTGGCTAAATGTAATGTCATACTTTCTGTTTTCACATCACTTAAAGCCCTTAATAGTCATTTTCATCTGCAGGGAGGGTCAGAGAAGTATTTCCCCTCATTTCTGAAACAGATAAAACTCAATCATAGGCTGAGGCCATTTCTGCTGGTAGTACAAGTTTTAAATGTGGTATCAGAGCAGTTTAATTAGGGGCATATCTCTAAATATATCTCATGTCATGGCTGTATGGCTTTGTGTGGATTGTTTCTAATGCTTTGTAACAGATATTCTTCTATTAGAGCACATATAATCACATACTAAATTCACTTTATTTTTCCATCCATATTTTAGATACCCAGAACTAGCTGAATTTTTTAAAATCAAGGTCTTTTTTTTCGCAATACTGCAGCCCATACATAATTTTTGTTGATCTTCTGATGTGAGTTCTATCTAACAATCTAAAAGTTTGCAGTTGCTTCCTGCTGTGCAAACCTTGCTCAGATCATAAGATTATAGGATTTATGATAATCATAAGGAACATGCAGCAACTTTAAAAATGTTCACAAGATAAGAACAACAACACAACATAATCTGCATTATTTAGGGATACACAAGGTACGTATTTTTACTTATTTTTTATAGTTTTACTTTGCTTAAATTCTAATTCAAACAAGGCTTCCAAAATCCATCTCAAATCGTTCACCTTTGTTCTCTAACATGGAGTTGAACAAAAAACTTCATAAATGTCTTCAGCTTTTAAAGGTCACACATAGCGTAACAAATTTCAAATGATGTGACACTGAAGATTTATTGTACATTAATATATAAAAAACCTGCTGGCTTTAAAGGTGACCCTAGAGTTTGCAGCTTTTATACTCTCTTTAGGAGTCAAACTCACAACTTTAATAAAAGCCACTAATTGCTTTTCAGAAACTTGCTGAGCATTTCATTGCGTTGCCAACTTTAAGTCGTTAACTCTCATTTTATGTTTGCTAAAAAAATTGTCAGCTAGTTTGTATCCAGGTAAAAAAAATCCCAGGTGTTTAAATCCCAGATATTGCATAAAAAAGAGGCTATAGACAGTCATGCTTGGAAACTTAAGGAGCGGCACCCATTACTCTTATTCAGCTTACACTGTTTAAAGCTACAACTGGCCAGCTAAATGTTCGTTGGTAAAGTGTTTAAAATAAAAGCAGTTAGATGAAGTTATTCCTTTCATCATATCATACCATGAAACTAGAGTTTTATTCAACAACATCATACCAAAAGAATCTTACACTAGCCTATGCTTAGTTTCACATACTATATGATTGTCAGGATGCAGCTTGTTGGCTGCATGCTGAGCCTCTCTCCCCTCTCTCTCTTTCCTGCGCAGCCTGATTGGTTCCACCTGTCAGGCTGCAATCAACCTCCAACTGCTCCCACCTGGTTCCACCCTTATTTATACTCACCTCAGTCTGTTCTTTGCTCGCCGGTCCGTAGTGTTCACTCCTGCTCAGTCTCTGCCAGTATCCTGTGTCAGCTCAGTTTTTGTTGCAGTCAGCCTGAAGACGTTGCTTCAACTTGGTTTTTGTTCAAGTCGATTCCCTAAAACTCTGCTCAGCTCTGCTCCATTGGAAGTTCTCAATTCCTGTCCTCGTCTCCTGTACTGCTCCACATTCTCAAGTTCCACAGCTGCTCCACGTTCTCAAGTTCTGCAGCTGTTTTCCACGGTCTGAAGTTCTGCAGCTGCTTGACGGTCAAGTCCGCAACTGCTCCACATTCTCAAGTTCTGCTCCACGGTCAAGTTCCGCAGCTGTTCAACGTTCTCAAGTTCTGCAGCTGTTTCCACGGTCTCAAGTTCTGCGCTCCAGAGTCTCCCGGTCAGTCACCCATTACTCCTCCTGTCAGCCAGCTTCTGCACCCTACATCTCTGTCAGTTAAAAGACTCAGGTTCTTCTCGTCATCCATCATTTACTCTGTTCAATAAACTCACTTCTAAGAACTAGCTCTGTGTGTGCGTGCTGTGTCCGGGTTCATCCTAAGACAAATCATGACAATGATTTGATAGGAAGCAATGTCCATGAATAAAGGATTATCAAATTTGGGTTGAATGTGGTGATCAATTAAGAACAATCTCCATCCTTGAGTACAGTGCAAAATATTTCTGTCTTCCGACTTTTGAATTTCAAGCCGGCAATCCCCCTGAGAACAGACCCTTCCACACATTAATATAGAAGTTTGTTCTGAGGAATTCAAATTCAGAGATACACCAAGAAGAAACACAAAACGAAATAAAACAGTGACTACTAGAGACAACGCTGTTGGAATGATAATTTAGGCTACATTTCCCTCGTTTTTTTTCATCATCACAAGATTAGGGTTTAGGAAGTAAACCTTTTACACATTCCCTGATCAAACACAGCTTCTGAGAACTGGTAGCAGCACATAGCAACTGCTCTCCCAGACATTCACAACATTTTGCCTCATCTTTGGTATTTTCTCAACAAAACATGTAGAACAGGATAGTTTATTAACTTACAAACAGAGTAGATTACCTGAGTGAGAGGTTTATGAGCAATGGTTTAAAAAGAAAAGTAAGAAACGGCTGTTATGATTAAACCTCAGGGTTCTTTTAAGCATTGACCTCAAATTCTCTTTATGGCTAAGGACCTGGACTTTGGGAGGTTGAGCGAATAGCTTGATGTGAATTAGTTGTTATCTATTCCAGACCAGGTTTGATTTGTCCTTTGGGTTAATTATCCAATTGGAACACACCCAAACCAGCAGCTTGCTGTTGATTTGAGGTGAAGGTGGAAGAATTTGGAGGCAACCCCCCCTCTCCTTTATGCCCACCAATTTGAGCGATTTACTAGTATCACCTAGCAGGGGAATAGCCCACATGATGACAGTTTTATTTGTTGTCTTTTCAAAAACATCCAGGTTTTGTAATGTCACTAATATCTAAGTTCCCCACCCCCCACACCCCCACTTATTGGGCCTTGTTTTAATTTACCATGTTATATAAATATTGCTCTTGAATGTCTTTACCTGTCTGCTGACTGATATGTTTTGTACAATCAGATTCTACTTATCTTTTGTAAACTCTTTCTTTAAAGTATTGCTTTAGCTAACGGATGTACATGTGAAAACTTTGGGACAATTACTGTTGTTACTAAGACAGCTTAACTTCATGGCAGATTAATTTAATTGATTGTAATCAGTAGCTACGTTTCAATGCACAAAAGTAATCAGATTAGGGGGCCGATTGGAATAAAAATGTGTCATGTAAACAAGCCAGTCGGAATGAAATTGTATTCCAAATGAGAGGGGTGGTTTATGCCGATTGATAATTTAATCGGCATGCAATATAAATGCTTTGAGTGGAAGAAATATGTTGGGAAGCAAAACTACCAAGGGCTTCCGAATACAAACTTTCTAAATGGAAACATTTAACAAGCTCAAATTTATTATTTATTCAGGGACAGTTCAAATGTAATTAGAACCTGTTGCAAGTCCAGCCTGGGCACTTGGAAGACAACTTGTACAATGCTCTATTACTTTACTTATACTCTTATACTCTTTTACTTACTGTTGTTCAGCAAAGACGTATGTTATTTTTTGTGTTCTTTAGGGAAAGTTGGTAAACTGTGCTTTTCAGGAGTGGTTCTATTTTGAATAAAGCCAGGAGCATAGAAATGCACATTTGATCAGATTGATTGATTGTGTGCCCATATAAATGGTACAATCCGATTTTTTTTCTTTTGCTTTTTAATCTGCAATCCGATCATGAAATGTTGTGTATGTAACATAGCTAATGACTAAAATTACAGGTGGAAAAATGTTTTGAAAAAAATACAGTTGTTCTCAACGTTCACCTCACAAACAGGATTTCAACAGGAGAGTCTTTGCTTTGGAGATCCACTGTGCCTTTTAAAATGAGGTTGCTTATATTCTCTATTCATTTTAGTAAGACGAAACTTTTTTACACCTAACCTATTTGCACAACCTTAAGGAAACCTCTGCAGTCCTGCAAGTTTAGATATCGATGTCAAGCAAACACCATTTAAAATGAAAACCTTTGCAATACATACATTTTTAGGGATATCATTGAAATGAGTGACCTTTTATCTGGATTTTAATCTTATGCTAATAGGCAAGAAAAACAAGCTTAAAAGTAGGTTTAAACCTCTACAGTTTCTTTAAATTAGAGAGGCAAAAATAAAGCAGTACATCTTACAGCCATAATAGTAATTTAAAAACTCTAACCAGACCAAAGCAGTAAGAAATTGTTAAAAGGTCAAAGCTGGTGCAACAATTTCACCCAAATCATCAGGGTCACATTCTTTTTTACGCCATTTCTTTTTAAATTGATGCTATATTCTCCCCATTGATACATTTTAAGTAGTCCATTTGTGTAAATCATATGATGATATTTGTTTTCATCATCAGAGGGACAAACAATTAGTTTGTGATAGGGAGGTTTTTATTCTAATGTAGAGTCTAGCGGATAATTTCTTGGGAAATGTGAACATTTTAAACTGTTTGAACTTTAAAAAGTAACCCAGCCTTTAGCTCTAGCCTCAGCAAGTCTTGCCTTCACAGCAACACATGTGAACTTTTTCTTTGTTTACTTTTTTACTGTCAAAAATAAGACCGATGAGTTACATAATCAGGAGGAGAAAGAATGAAAGGAACAAGCCTTGTAGAAGTAATCATTGCTTTATGTGAAAATAGTAACCCCACCCTTTTAATCAGAATATAGAAGTGATAAACCACGATTGGTGTAAAATCTCTTAAACAGAACTTCTCTGGCAACATAATCTAAAATATATTAAAAAGTAATACTTCAAGCCCCAATCTAAAGCAGATTAGAATATTTTGTATTTACATTTGTCAATGTGGAAGGGTTCATAAAGCTATTAGGGCCTTTGGTCTCCAGTGATCCAGTGTGACTGCCATTAAACACAAATGGGAAAGAAACGTAAAACAGGAGAACCTTCCCAGCAGTTGTTAGCCTACCAAAATTACTCAAAAAGGACACCAACAACTTATCCAAGAGGTAAAAAAAGAACTTAAAACAACATCTTAAAGGGAGCATAGCTTGCTCGTCTTGCAACGGATTCCAAATCACCTGAAACTAAACGAGTCGCAAACACTGGAATTGTAAGTCAGTTGTAATGTTTGAGCAAAATAAGTAGAGAAGGCTAGGGAGTTGAACTTGGAATGGATGAACAAGGAGGACCAGTATAAAAAATTGGAGGAACAAATAGAATAGATAAAGAAAGGTTGATATGAACCAAACTTTGTCTAGCAAAGGGCAACAAATGCAATTGTGTAGAAAAAAAATACGAAGATGGAGAATATGTTTCCAGGTGCATGCAATATTTAGGTTTGACACAGCCTAGAGGAATGAAGAAGACATCCTGCAATAAATCTGCTATTAATGTGCTTTCTTAGTTCCATTTTGTTCCACTTTTGCCAGTTTTGCTTCTCTTCCCCTTGATTTTAGTAAATAATTGCTTCTTCATAAGGATCTGAAGGGGGGAGAACCCGCACATGGCCACTCGTATTTATATTCAGTGTTTGTTTGTTTTCCATTGTGAGTATGAAAGACAAATGAAACACATGGAAAAGAGCCAATGGTGGCCAGGTTGATGTTTAGAAACAGTTAGTTTTAACATATTGTGCTGTTTGGCAGAAAGCCTAATATTTAGCACACCGAGAGCTGGTAAAATATCGAGACCATACAGAGCTTATAAAGACATATAGGACACTGCAAGGTTCCTTTTGTGGCAAGGACTGTCTAAGCTGATAAAGAGCATAGCTGTATATTTGTATAGCTCTATGCAAATATACAGCATGATACTGTATTAACAAAAACGTTTCATACTGCGATGACATCTCCTGGGATGTTTGATAACATTACATTTTTTGTACGTCACGTTGCATATTTGTAGATCCTATAGTATTTTGTGTATTTATTTCACCTAAATTTAGTCATTCAATAAATACAGGGTTGCTATGTATTCTGGGAAATTATGGAAACAGTGAAATTTAATGTAGCTGTTTCCAGCACTGAATAAGTCCTGAATAAGTGTTCTCATTGTATTTTCTATCTGTCCATTAACTTGAGCTGACTTGAAAAAGTTGGAACCCTGTAAACAACACAACTTTTTCCTAATCAGTTGCTGTCATCTTTTAACCTAAACCAAAAATATTTTGATATTAACATTTCTTGTAGGTTTGTGGACAGACAGTGTGACAAAGTCCTACAAACGATATATTTGCGTGCTGGGTTTTTAACATGGTCTTGTTAAGTACTGAAATGCTTACAAGGAGTTTAACCAGCTATCTGCTGAGCTTTTAACAACGCATTACAGCATGAACCATGTCCAACCACGGGTTATATTGAAGCGTTCTGCCAGAAAACTGTTATTTATTTATTTTTCGCATTGTCAAAGGCGAGCTCTAATAACAGTCTTATTCTGTGAGTCTTTGGTGACACTGGGGCCACAGACAATCTTCACCTCATACTAGTGAACTGGAATTGGATTGTAATTGGTCCTTGTTGCCCACATGCGCACACATGTCATGCGTGCAGTATGTGAAATTGCTGGCAAAACAGTCTCCCAGCAGGGCATGATTGACAGCAAGCTGTATTTATGAAGTGCCACCAGATCTGTGTATAAACACGTACTGATTCAATTATTTCATCTCAGCTGGAATAAAAGGCACAAACAAACTCGATTCTTCTACATTCCGCCACTTTTCCACTGGGAAATGACTCCAGGGCAGAACTGTAAGAGGCGGAATAACCTGCATTTGTATGCTTGCCTCTCACATGCTCTCTCTTTCAATTTAGCTGAAGTCAATTTGAATTATAATGCAGAGGTTTGGTCTCTATTCACAAAGAGCAGGGTAGTTGTTGGTGGGGATGTCGGAAGTGGGAGCGTACAAAGATCCTTGATTCGTCTGTCAGTAATCCCTCATCTCATTTGGGTGAAATTGGCAATTTAAAAAAAGGGGGAAAAAACTTACAAAAAATGGTCTCTGTTTTGTATTTGTCTGTAGACGTATTATTTTCTGATATAAAAGTTAAGCTTCGTGATTGTATTAAAATGGCAGAGGGAGAACACGAGATATAATGGGAAAGTACATATTAAGAGTTTGACTTAAATAAGCAGCAGGGGTATGAGCAAAAAACATTATTAGGCATCAGTGTGAGTTCACTTCAGATAGTCATTATAGGCAAATTAAAATCCTTTGCAAAAAAAAAATACTGCCTGAAAAGGAGTTGCTGCCTGGAAGCGTTTTATAAGTCTAAACAATTTCTTCTGCTTCATTTCTGCATCACCAGTATAGAAAAAAAATATGTCTGCATTGTCTTCAACATTGGACAACCACTAACATGTTAATAATACAGCACCGCTGTTAGCCCTGACGTGCTTCATTCACATTTTTCTGACACATTATAGATAAAGATTTGTGCCCAATAATCCTGGAACTGCTGTGTTTCTAGTATGCTTACCAGTTACATTTACCTAGACTTTTTCAAATGAGGGTGGTAGTACATTTCTGATCCATGTTATACACTTAGATTTTAAATTTGGTTTCATTATGTAAAAGAAAAATGTTAAATATCTGTTTATATTTAAATAAATATCTAGGTTTAAAGTTTAAATAAATATCTATAATTTGAAGTTTCATACAATGAAGTATAACATTGCTAACTCAGCAAATATTAAACTGGGAATGATACTTAACAATCAAAACAAAAACTTTTTAAACACAGAGATGTTATGGTTTTGTTGTGTTTTGACTTTAATAACTAGCAGAGAAGAAGGATTTACAGTATGGCATTGTTTACATATAGATATATTTTATTACAGTCACATTATCTCACACACACAAAAAATAGAAAAATCCAACCATAGCATTGACTAGTCATTCAGCAGAGGGAAATGAATCCATGTAAAAAATATATTTGTCTTGGAGAAAATCATCTGTGGCTACCTTTTTTTGGCAGGCCTTTTATTAAAAAATTATACAGTCCCCCATATTGCCACTAGAACAGTGCTTGGTCTTCTCCTAAAATGCTTTGCAAGGTTGAAGCTTACAAAGACAGATATGTTTTACTATTTCACTATTTTGTTATCCTCCCACTTCTCTGCAGTTCGTCTCAGTCTGGGAACTGATACATACATGGCAACAGTTTTGAGTTTGGTAAACTGCTATTGCAATGATTTAATCACATCTTTGATAAATACCCTGCTAAAATACTGAGTGAATCCCTATTCTTAGTGTAGTAATTCATAGACATAATATTCACTTTGGTCATAATTTCAGTTATTTTCAAACTATAATATGCAAAAGTTTAAGATAAGATAGATGAGATAAGAACTCCTTTACAGTCCCACAACTGGGAAATGTGGGTGTGACAATGGCAAAGACACAAACTTACATACAGTCCAGCGTAGTTAAAAAACAAGCTAATCTAATTTCAAGTTAGTTCTAAAGCAGTAGAGGGTGAGCTTTTTCATAAACGGTAAAATTAACAGTAAAGAATTAAAATAATGCCAAGGTAAATATTGCACAACTATTGATAATATGGCATACTGAGGGAAAAAAAGATGAAGTGTTCAAATTAAAGCTATAGCTGGTAATCCTGTTCAGATACACTTCTTCTATCCTGAAAATAGTCAATACATTATGTATTCACAAAAAGTAGGTTAAAAAAATGTTTTTCTGTGGGAACTGCAGGCCTGTAAAAACCAATCTATGCCCTCGGTCCCAAGGTTAATAAGGCCGGGACTTCAGATAAAGTTAACAGAGTGTCCCGCAACTAATGAACAGACAACAGGAACTTAAATACGCTAGGAAGTAATCAACTGGATAATGAAGAGGTGAGTAACAATCAAGAGAAATACACACAGCAGGGGAGGCAACTAGGGTGGTAAACTAGAAGGACATTAAATAATTATGCACAAAAAAACACTATGGTAACTGAAAGATGGACAATAACCAAACACCTTAGGATTGTGACATAAGTGGCATATTTTGTCTTTCATGCCAGTGGCTTGAAGAGGACTTCTGTGTCACATGATTTTGTCATGGCATCCTATGTACATTTTATAGGAAGTGTTAAGGGAGTGGACCACTGTACCAGTGAAGGTTGGATATTAGTTAATTTTTCAATGTGCTGTTATGCTTTTGGGGAGATGCTGTTGGACACTAAATGTATCTAAAGACTGGAGTGTTCGGTGATTCTTTTGCTATTCTTTTAAGCCGTCGTCAGTTTTATGGTGGTCAGTAGAGCTGCAGAGTGGTGGATGTGCTCAAATCTGTCATCAAGTTTGGACCCTGCTCATTTTGCGTGCTGTCTCATAAGCCAAGCTTGTGACAGCCAAAAGGCCAGGTATAATTATATTTACATATAAAATGAATGTGGCTCTCAGTGTGATATGTTAGCATTAGTTACTGTAAGTGACTGTGTGCTTGTGGGATTTTAGATTGAGGTGTTTACTAAAACAAAAACACTTTGTTTTAGCACTGATGATAATGCATTATCATCAGTTTTGAGGACAGCAGGAGAAGTTTTGAATAAGTTGTGACCAATGGAACCTTCTATTTGCTTACATGAATTGGTGTAATTTGCTGGCTAAAATGTCTGATTGAAGGTGATTCTGTAAGACAGTAGTAACACAATTACCATGTGTTTGGTAATTGTGAGTTTTAATGAACTCTCAGCAAGTGAGTATCGCTGCATGTTGATATTGTTGTGGCATGGTCTGATTTGTTGGTGACAGGCTGTTTGTACACTACAGTTGGGTTTTTATATTAGCTTGTTTTGTTTTAACTGTTACTCTTTCAAGTTTGTAGTAATATCAGCAATATCGCCATATGTAATTTACAGTAATTTTTGTTTAAAAAGGCCTTGACGACAAATTAAAATTTTCTGAGGTTTTGGGGCTATAATATGAACTGTATGGAGCCCTCTTTCCTGATACCAACCAATCACAGGTGTGGGCGGGCTTTATATTGAGTGACGTGCAGCGCCCGAGAATCCCTCAGTCAAAATAAACAAGATTGCCACTGCTACACTGCATTTGTTTGCCTGTTCTCTTTGTTCTGTTTTAAGATCATTCACCATAGTTTCCCCTTGACAGTGGAAATCTAATTGATTGGCAGTGGTGGCCTCGTGATTAGAGCATTGTGCTTGTGTGCCAGAGGTTCTGGGTTCAACTGCCACCCTGGGTCACCTGAGCAAGACCCTTAACCCCATATTGCTCCCCAGACACCGCACAGTGGCAGCCCACTGCTCCCCAAGTGGATGGGTTAAATGCAGACAACAAATTTCATTGGAATGTATGTTGCAATGACAATAAAGATGCTTATATAATTGTGCCTATTTTACGTCACTTCTGCAGTTTCTCTGATTGGTTTACTTTGCGCCTGTTAACCACACCCCAGAAAAAGCACTCTATGGGAACAGTTCCAAACAAACTTCAGCCGTATCAAAGAGAGGCAAAGGTTAGTTTGGCTGGCCTGGCTATGTGTTGTATTTTGCCGCCACTGTGTTGAGTCGCGCTGCCAGGTTACAACCTTTGGTCAGTTTAGCCTCGCCTGTCCGACATCCTGCAACACAAACACCTCCGCCACCAAGAATAACGGATATGTGTGCATTGCGCCGAGAAGTGTGGGTGGAGGGGAGAAGTGGTGTGGGTGCACATTTGACCGGTTTTCCAAATATGGTTGTAGCCAATCAGAGTGAAGTCAACTTAGTAGAGCTGCACATCATTACCATATCCAACCCTTTTACTAAGGACAGACATTTGGCCTGACAAAACAAAAAGCTGACATTGTTATTTTTTTTAAAATGAAATTCTTTGAACACTTTACATATGTAGCAATATCAACTACATGAAATTGTTTATATAGTGATGTCATGGCACCTTTAATTCACCATTCTGTCTCTTTCCACTACAAACCCAAATAAACAGCTATGTAGACTTAGTAAAAGTGCTAAATATGTAACCAACTCATTGTTAAAACCAACTAAGCACAAAAAAACACATGGGAAAAAGAAAAATGTGCTAATTATTCATGTCTAAGTAATTTCACTAAATCCGTCTATGTTTTACTATATGTGTCTCATCTCATCTGATCTAACCATATTAACTCTATTGACAGAGGTATAAGAACTCTGAAAACTTTCCCCCTCTGCAGGGAATTCTATGCACATCAATAAGTAATTCTCCCTTGTGTAGTAGCAGTTATGAATAATGCAAGTGCCCATATAGCTGTGGCTTCTCAGAAATGTATTACTGCCGAGTGGCAGGGATACCACACAGAGACAGGCTGAGCCCATCTCAACAAATTAACACTGGCAGACCACTTTTTATTTCAAAGACACCAGAGATGTTTAATCTCAGTGTCTTTCAGAACAATTATTCAGCCGAGAAACAATCAAATTGAAGTCTTCTCATTTGAAATGGATTCATTTTAATGCAGAAATGGTTATCTAATGCTGAAGTGATAGGCCTCGTCTTTTTTTCTAACCAAGAGAGCTGGAAACAAAAATTAATAAACCTCCAAACCTAGTTTTTTAGTGTACAATGGAAATAGGACATATCAGCCTCCTCTCTTTCTCTCTCTCTCTTTCTCTCTCTCTCTCTCTCTCTCTCTCTCTCTCTCTCTCTCTCTCTCTCTCTCTCTCTCTCTCTCTCTCTCTCTCTCTCTCTCTCTCTCTCTCACACACACACACACACATGCACACACATACATATACACACACAAAGAAGGAGCGATTGGTTATACCAGAACTCTCAAAATAGCTGAGGGAAATGTAATATGGAAACTGAAGCATTCATCTCCCTGATTTTGCCAGTAGGATACTGATAAAGTAAGGCAAGGAAGAAAATGTAAGAGCATATCACAAGTCCTCAAGGTTAACCTTTGTTAAAGCCTAGAAAAAGCTTGATGCGACAGATTTTGCACACATCGAGCCTATATACTGTTTCATTATGAACCAGGGCAGAAGTGCAAAATAACAGCAGGGTATAGAAGAACTTTGCTTGGAGCTTATCACGCTGCTGCACTTTTACTTTTAAGTTTGAAGGGAAAAACAAGTGCTGTTTTAGCCAGCACTATAGGTTCACGGGTGCATTTAGATTAAAGGATAGTGTTTGTTATACTACCTTTATGTAGATGGATCATTAAAAGAAGACAAAAACACCTGAGCTTTTTCCATGGTAGATCCAGTCATGCATATTCACTGTACATTATTTTACATATTAGATATTTCTGGGAACATCCAAAGTTTCTATAACACTCCTCTGTGTTTAAAGAATGTATATCTAAGAATGTCATTTCTGCTTCAATTCAGTCAAGAAAACTATTCACATACCTTAATAAAAGGGGAACGATTCTTTATCTAAATTCATTATAGAGTGTATTTCCCGCTCATTGATTCGTTTTTTCAAGCCTGGTTCTAGACATGTTCTCCATACGTCAGGCCCTGTCCACATTAACTCAAATATTTGACAAAACTATCTGTCCCGTTTACACCTCCCATACAAACAGAAACTGAGTTATTGCTGAGAAAAAAAATTAGAAACATGCTAAAGGAAGAGATTTTTTGTTGTACATTTGGATTCAAAATCTGTTGATTATTTAAAAATTGTGATATAAAGACCCACTTAGCATATCTCCACTGTCTCTGTCAGTGCTTATAGCCACAACTACAGTGGAAAAGTGTTTGTAAGTTAGACTGCATCTCTGTTTCTCCTGAGAAGGCCTGGACTGGTTATCATGTAGGCATACCAAGATTTTAAACAGTTATGGCCCCAAACTCACTAAATGTTTACTTACTAAATTCACTAAACTGTATGTACCAAAGAAAGTACTGGAGTGACTGGAGTTTTCCTCTGGCTGTATATAGCATATATAACCAAAGCGTTGGCAATTCTTCAACAGTTGCGGTGAACTGCCAGTCAGCATGCTGAAAGAAGTTAAACATTTCTCTGCTTCCATCTCAGCTCCATTTTCAGTTGAGACCTGTACTCTAAAGACAAAAGACTTTGCTCAGGGTCATGTTCTCGAGTCTTACAACAATCTATATCTCATGCAGTTTAGCGTGAAAGCAAGAAATGATGTAGTCTACAGACTGCAGATCAGACAGGTGATCAAGTATATGTGAATATACATGCTTGAGGAAGATCACCTGTCATATTTTAGTGCATAAAATAAGCTTAAATCCCTTATTGCCTTCTAACTGTTAAGCTGGCAATATCATTACAAAGATACAACATGCTTGTCAAAATAAAAGTAGTTTATTTGGTTCACAAATTCAACATTCTCTCATCTTTATGTTCATAACTACAATACACTTCAGTCATTATGTTGTTATATCCACAGTAGTTGGAACATTTATACTGTGTAGGCTTGACAACTAAAGTTTTAAATGTGGATTTATAACGCCGTAATGATATGAGATGTTGCATTTGAGATGTCTCAGAAGTTGGGGCTCAGAACTAGGAATGACGTCACACACGAGTTGGGAAAGTACTTTGCTATTTGTTGTGGTACTAACTACTAGCAATGTAGGCCGATAATATTTTTGTCTGTCTTTTAATTGTTAAAACATAAATGGTACCTATTGACTTGGTGTACCAGTCAACACAAAGAAATACCAAGCATCAGAAGTGCTTTAGCTTGTACTTTCTGCATGCATCCAACCATGTTGGATATTGAGTGCAGAGTTGCCTGCTGAGCTCTGACTTTCTCAGTAAGAATTTTGAGTTCAGGGGTATTCTTGTTGCGTTTTAAACTGGGAACCCAGAGAATATGACTTCCAAGTACAAAGAGAATGCACCATAGGTCATAAAAAATAGAATAAAAAGCATGTTTTTTTTATTCATTCAGAAATTCAACATTAACAGCGACCTTCTGCTTTTCTTCAAACATGAATACATGTTTATAATATTTATATTTTAAAGGGGTAAATGTTATTGATTTTCAAGCAATTCACAATTTTTTTTGCATGCAGTATTAAATGTTGGTAGATTTAAAGATTATTGCATTGTTAAATGATAATGGGTTAAATTTGGTCCAAGGGAAAACAGTACTTGGGCTAACCTACAGCAATGTGATGTTCTTAGACAGGCGAGATAACATGCATCTGATGAGAATGTGTTTATTTCAGTGATTAGATATTTCAGACCTCACTTGAATTCATCTCTACAAGTAAACATGTCAATTTATAGATTATCACTTGCCTTTTTAGAAAATTATTTTAGCAATTGCTTCTTGTCAAATCTTGGCAGTGTTCAATTCAATTCAATTCAATTTTATTTATATAGCGCCAAATCATGAAACATGTCATCTCAAGGCACTCTACAAAGTCAAGTTCAATCATATTATACAGATTGGGTCAGATTATACAGATTGGTCAAAAATTTCCTATATAAGGAAACCAGTTGATTGCATCAAAGTCCCGACAAGCAGCATTCACTCCTGGGGAACCGTAGAGCCACAGGAAGAGTCATCTGCATTGTACATGGCTTTGCTGCAATCCCTCATACTGAGCAAGCATGAAGCGACAGTGGGAAGAAAAACCACCCATTAACGGGAAAAAAAACCTCCGGCAGAACCGGGCTCAGTATGAACGGTCATCTGCCTCGACCGACTGGGGTTACAGAAGACAGAACAGAGACACAACAAGAGAAACAAAAAAGCACAGAAGCACACATTGATCTAGTAATCTGTTCTACATTAGATGGTAGTAGCAGGTGAGTCGTCTTCTCTGGATGATGTCAAAGTTAACAGAACGCCAGACCAGGTGTACCTACTATGAAGAGAAAAGAGAGAGAACAGAAAGTTAAAGCAGAAATGACAACACATAATGCATAATTGAAGAACAGTAGAACTCAATATAGTGAGAAAATTAGATCCTGATATACTCCAGTAACCTAAGCCTATAGCAGTAAAACTATAAAGGTAGCTGAGAGTAACATGAGTCACTAGTTATAATTCTTGTCAAAAAGAAAAGTTTTAAGCCTAGTCTTAAAAGTAGATAGGGTGTCTGCCTCACGGACCAAAACTGGGAGTTGGTTCCACAGGAGAGGAGCCTGATAGCTAAAGGATCTGCCTCCCATTCTACTTTTAGAGACTCTAGGAACCACCAGCAGACCTGCAGTCTGAGAGCGAAGTGCTCTGTTAGGAACATACGGGGTAATCAGAGCTCTGATATATGATGGAGCTTGATTATTAAGGGCTTTATACGTTAGAAGAAGAATTTTAAATTCTATTCTTGATTTAACAGGAAGCCAATGAAGGGAAGCTAAAATTGGAGAAATATGATCCCTCTTGTTGATTTTCATCAGAACTCTTGCTGCAGCATTTTGGATCAGCTGAAGGCTTTGAACTGCATTTTGTGGACTTCCTGATAGTAAAGAATTACAATAGTCCAGCCTTGAAGTAACAAATGCATGGACCAGTTTTTCAGCATCACTCCTGGACAGAATGTTTCTAATTTTGGCGATATTCCGGAGGTGAAAAAAGGAAACTCTGGAAACCTGTTTAATATGGGATTTAAATGACATGTCTTGGTCAAAAATAACACCAAGATTTTTTACTTTATTACCAGAGGCCAGGTTAATGCCACCCAGATTAAGTGATTGGTTAAGAAGTTTATTTTTTGAGGACTCTGGCCCAAAGATTAAAACTTCGGTCTTGTCAGAATTTAGATGCAGGAAATTTAAAGTCATCCAGCTTTTGATGTCATCAAGACATGACTGCAGTCGAAGTAATTGATTGGATTCATCAGGATTTATGGATAAATATAGCTGAGTATCATCAGCATAACAGTGGAAATTAATCCCATGCTGTCTGATAATTTTGCCAATCGGAAGCATATATATAGTAAAGAGAATTGGTCCAAGGACTGAACCCTGTGGTACTCCACAGGTGACCCTAGAGTTTGAGGAAGATTTATTATTAACATGAACAAATTGGAATCTGTCTGACAGATAAGATTTAAACCAGCCTAATGCTTTCCCCTTAATCCCTACAGTATGTTCAAGTCTTTGTAGGAGAATATTGTGATCAACTGTATCAAACGCAGCACTGAGATCTAACAGGACAAGTATAGACACAAGTCCATTATCTGAGGCCATGAGAATATCATTAGTGACCTTCACCAGAGCTGTTTCAGTGCTATGATGAGCTCTGAAGCCTGACTGAAACTCCTCAAGTAGGTCATTACTTTGTAAATGTTCACAAAGTTGATTAGCAACTACTTTCTCAAGAATTTTAGATAAGAAAAGAAGATTAGATATAGGTCTGTAATTTACTAACTCATCTTGATCAAGAGAAGGTTTCTTAAGTAAAGGTTTAATAACAGCTACTTTCAAAACCTGTGGTACATATCCATTTACTAAGGATAGATTAATCATGTCTAAAATAGTGCCACTGATCAAAGGGAATATCTCCTTAAACAACTTGGTTGGGATTGGGTCTAACATACAGGTAGAAGGTTTAGATGAAGCTAAAATTTTAGATAGCTCAGAAAGCTCTACTGCTTCTAAACAGTTCAAACACTGCGCAGATTCTAAAGATTCCTCCAATGCTGCCTCACTTACTGAGGACGAGGTAATCATGTTTGGGAGGATGCCAATTATTTTATTTTTAATGGCATCAATTTTATTTATGAAGAATCCCATAAAATCATTACTACTAAGAGCTAAGGGAATGGATGGATCAACAGAGCTGTGGCTCTGGGTAAGTTTGGCAACTGTACTAAAGAGAAATCTAGGATTATTTTTATTCTCTTCAATTAATGATGAAAAATATGCTACTCTAACTCTGCGGAGGGTCTTGTTATACAACAATAGTCTGTCCCTCCAGATTAAGTAGGATTCCTCTTGGTGTGTAGAGCGCCATTTTCTCTCCAATTTCCTAACATTGTGCTTCAAGGAACGCAGCTCTGAATTAAACCAAGGAGCCAGCTTCCTGTGAATAATCACCTTCTTTTTCAAGGGAGCTACATTGTCTAATGCAGAACGCAATGAGGAAGTCACATTGTTAGCAAAGGTATCGATTTGTGAATGGGAAGAAACAGCAATGCTGCCATCTACAGGGCATTTCTGCAATACTGAGGATATTAAGAAGGGGACAGACTCTTTAAGTTTTGATACAGCATTATCCGATAAAAATCTACTATAATGGAACCCTCTTTTGGGGGTGCAGAATTCAGTTAGATTAAACTCAAATGTTATTAAAAAATGATCAGACAGGACAGGGTTGTGAGAGAATACTGTTAATTCTTCACAATCAATGCCATATGTCAGAACAAGGTCTAAAGTATGGAGCCGAGAGTGTGTCGGTTTATGCACATTTTGAACAAAACCAATTGAATCTAGGATAGTTTTAAAGGCTACACTAAGGTTATCACATTCAGTGTCAACATGGATGTTAAAATCACCCACTATAATAACCTTATCAGTATTTAACACCAAATCAGATAAGAAATCTGACAACTCATCCAAAAACTGAGTGTAAGGGCCTGGTGGACGATACAAAACAACAAACAGAAGAGGTTTTATTGCTTTGCAGTTTGGATGAGGGAAACTGAGGGTTAAATGTTCAAAAGAACTGTAATTATTAGTTGGCCTGGGACTAATTAATAAATCAGACTGAAAGATAGTTGCCACTCCTCCTCCTCTTCCCACAGATCTGGGAATGTGGAAATTTGAATAACTGGAGGGGGTTGACTCATTTATACTAACGTAGTCCTCTTGTAGCCAGGTTTCTGTGAGACAAAACAAATCAATCTGATTATCAGAAATCAATTCATTAACTAACAAAGTCTTTGGAGGGAGATACCTTATATTTAATAGACCACATTTTATTATTTTATTTTTAGGTTCAAGGTGAACCATATTGATTTTTATTAGGTTTTTATGATTTGTTCCTTTTAGATCAGTTTTTGATCTGTTAAGTTTTGGCCGTGGGAAAGACACCGTCTCAATAGGATAATGGGTGGGTAACAGTACAGAAGCTGCAGAGAGGTGTGTTAAACTACGGCTCTGCTTCCTGGTCTGGACCCTGGGTTGTCAGCATTTAGGAGAACTAATAAATCCGGCCAGATTCCTAGAAAGAAGAGCTGCACCATCCAAAGTAGGATGGATGCCGTCTCTCCGGATCAGACCAGGTTTTCCCCAGAAAGTTCTCCAGTTATCAATGTAGCCCACGTCGTTTTCTGGACACCACCTAGACAACCAGCGGTTGAATGATGACATGCGGCTAAACATGTCATCACTGGTCAGATCAGGCAGGGGACCAGAGAAAATTACAGAGTCCGACATAGTTTTAGCAAACTCACAAACCGAAGCAACACCAACTTTGGTGACCTCTGATCGGCGTGACCGGGTGTCATTACCGCCAGCGTGAATAACAATTTTGCGGTATTTACGCTTATCCTTAGCCAGTAGTTTTAGGTAGGATTCTATGTCGCCTGTTCTGGCCCCTGGTAGGCATTTAACTATGGTCCCTGGTTTCTTTAGTGCCACATTTCTCATTATGGAGCTGCCAATAATTAAGGTCGGCTCCTCGGCGAGATTGTCGCTCAGAGGGGAAAATTTATTAGAAACGCAGATGGGTTGGTGGTGATCTGGGGTCTGTAATCTAGAGCTATGCTTCCTACGAACTGTCACCCAGCCAGCCTGGTTACCAGGCTGCTCGGGTGCTACTGCTTTAGGTTCGCTACGTGAAGTTACTCTATGCGGCTCCGCGCTAGCAAAAGAGCGGCTATCAGCTGATTTTTCAACAGCACGGAGCCGGGTCTCCAATTCTGACACCCTCGCCTCCAAAGCTACAAAAACACTACATTTATTACATGTACCATCATCACTAAAGGAGGCAGAGGAATAACTGAACATCTGACACAGAGAGCAGCAGATAGGAGACTTAGTCAGAGCCGGAGAAGCCATTATGAGGCTAAGGCTTGGCTAGCGCTAGGCTAACGCTAGGCTAAAGCTAGGCTAACGCCCTATTATCACGCCAAAGAACAAACCGTGTGAAACACGAGGAGTTCCCAAACGTGATGAGCAGCCACAGACAATGTTTTAAAAGTGCTTATGTTTGGAAACAGATGTTACAGCAAAGAGGTTTAAAGATAAAAAGCGAGAGAGCCTGGAGCAAAGCTCCGTCGTTCACACAGCAACAACAGGAAGTGACGCAATACGCCTTACCGCAAACAGGAAGTCCGCCAACAAGAAACCACCAACAAGAAACGTTAATGTGTTAATGATGCATATTGAGTCAAGGTACGCACACAGCTTAAATGTGACAAATTTCAAAAACCGCTGACAGAAACATCCAACCCAGATCTGCCAGCTCCATAAGTAGGCAGGTGATGCCTTATCCAGATTCAGGACATACTGAAAAATCCACGTTACCGAATATTAAATTTGTTGACTTTCCCTCCATAATATTGATTCTAAAATCAGCATGCTGCATAGCTGAAGCTTTTTACAGCACATCAAATTTTTGTCCATAAAGTAATCTCTACCAGCCCCTTCACGTCACCGTTCCCATTTGCTGTCATAATGCCATCGCTGTTTGGGGTCCTTTGCAGTGAACTTCCAGTTTAATTTCTTGCTGGAGAGGCATAATGACTCGGATGGGAGCGCCTCAGACATCATTAAAAATCATGCACTAGTTTTCTTCCTCCACGCTGGGTAGATGGTCTATTTCTAGAGGGCCCCTGCAAGACAGCAGGGAGTTTTAATGAACTCGAATCCCAGGACAAGAGAATCGACTTCATGATTCAGCTCCCAGGGTGAAAAATTGAAACAGCTCCCGCTTCAGACCGGAGCCAAGCTTCTTTTATACGTACTGTTTGGGAGTAATAATCCTTTGGTTGAATGTTTGACGAGGATGTTTGACAAATTTTATTTGCCAATTTCAGGTTTAGGGAGCCTTGTGTACACGTGGGCTCCTTGGTGAGTGATGTGTGACGAAACTAGGCATGTCAATCATAATTTGAAGTTTGCAAACATTTTCATTTCTCAGCTTTTTGAATTAATAGAGTTCATCACAAGAAGCGCTTCTAAAATTTGATGTTTTATTCATTCTTAGCTGCTGGTGTTGCTTCCTTTTCAGAAATGTCTGTGTTTTCATTTCTCGGCAGCACTGACCAAGTTCTCTTGAGTGTAATGGCCTTGTGAAAACACTTCCAATGAGGCAGCTGAAAATATCACCTGTCCTCATTTCCATGCAGGATTTGTTTTGAACAGTGAAGCACAGTTTTCTTGGAGAATCCTAAAGGTTGAGCAAATTCCGTCCCCGCCCCCACACCCCTCACACGCAACCTCCAACTCCAGAAATAGTCAGAAATAATAAGTGGGCCACTTCTTATTAATAGGTAACACTGTACCTGACTCAGGTGAAGCTGCTCATTATAAAGTTTCAGCTCTGCTCACTTTGCAACACCACAAACTTCACATCATGAGTCAAAGCTCAGAACAAACAGGCTTGTAATGAACACGGTGGGAGAGGGCAGAGACACACAGAAACCTGCAATTCTCGCTCCTGTGTGTGTTTCTTTCCCATTTCCTCTGTCTGGCTTTGTTTCGCCCAAATCCTTTTTGGGTTTTATTTTCTAAAACCAGAGATTGTGAGTAGAGCAAACGACTAAAGAGTAGAAAAAGGAGAAAAAGAAATACACCTACCTGAAGTGTCAGGGGTTTCTGTGTTTTTACATATCTTCGCTTTCAGGGTGTACTTATTTCTCAACAAATCTTTCAGTATTGATTTTGATAAATTGTACGATGGTGGGATGTGTGTTTGTGTGGCTTATTTACACATTTTTGGCACCCCGGTTAAAAACGTGTAAGAAGATTTGAAAATCAAAAGTAACTAAGTAACCATTACCTCGAGGACATTTATGTAGTGGGAGAAAAACACTTCAAGAAGTAGTTATTTATTCAAGGTCAGAGGTATTGCATATTTAGTAAATCCTCCTTTACCAGTAAAAGAGCGCTTACTGTAGTCTTCTAAAATATTTCACAGTCTGAGCACAAACAGAGAGGGAGCTTTACTCATTGCCCTGTGCTTATACTTTCTCACTCCTCGCCTATTCTTGTTTGTTAAATTCTTGCTCTCTTGTTTGTTGAGTGTTTGTTACCAGAAAAATAAACCTTAGTCTTATCCGACCAAAGCAAGGTTTCAGTTAAACTTTAACAAACTCTCCAGGGATTTTTTTATTTCTTTATTTTTTTTTGGCATTCTGACCTGACACACCGTTGGCATATAGCTACCATCATGCTTAGTGACCCTAAGATGCCATTCTCTGCTGCGATTCTCCAAAAATGAACCTTGAGTATTGTTATATCTCCCCTACCATCCTACCCACTGTGTGTAGGATTAGTGAGACCAATATGGGCCTTTGTCCAGCATAGAGGCCAGAGGTTGAAAAAAAAAAGACCTCTGTGTCATGTTATATTTGTACCACAAGAAAATCAAATGTTATAGGTTACTAGTAAGTTCTTAAAAACTCTGATCACCTCAAAAAATACAGTAAAAATTTCAGAAATTTCTTTCAGTGACATCTAATTTGAAGTGATTGTCAGGGGCACCAATAATTGTGCAACTATTTCTTAAAGTAGCATTCAACCTGATTTGTATAAATATCCTTTTTACTTGAAGTGCTATTTAAAAAATATGTTTTTTAAATGAGCGTAGCGTAAGTTCCGGGAGTCTTGCAGATGCACGCCCTCTCTGGCGACAAGTTGACATGTCACCAGTGTTGTGCACGTGCACGGAAGAAGAGGAAAAGCACCTGCTGCTGCGACTGCACAGGTCTTTTGTTTAGAGGCGTAATGTCTTCTGAGATAAGAAAGCTATAAATATTGAAGTTAGCCTGTGTCCTCTCGCTAATGCACCGATTACAGCGGAGACTCGACGAAGTAGCTAGATGAATGAGAACATGCAGTGCATCACACCCACACGCACGCCCAGAGGATTCGGCCCGAACGGCTCTTTCATGAACTGACTAATCCAGTCTATAGAGGCAACTGCGGTAAATAGAGAATAACTCATTTTACACGTCGGGCATTGGGAAAGAAAATAAATAATGTTTAACTTCAAAGCTTGCACTATGCACCTTTTTGGAATGCAGATATGCACATGCATACTAAATTTGACAGTCATGGATTTACTTTTTCTAGTTTTTCTTCGTCTTTGGAGTCGGACTTTGACAGAATTTTTTTTCATTAGCACAAAATCCAATCAAAATGGTTAATATGGGTGCATTCTCTCTGACACCCATAATTTTACATCATCTGATATCTGACAGCCAACAACAGCATCCAGGTGTTGCTCTTTCCTGCATGCTGCCAGGAGGCGCGTCTAAAATAAATGTATGTATAGGTGGTGATTTATTTATTCATTTAAAAACTAAATTTCCTCTTCTTCAGCAAAAAATGAGTGCCAGAGCTGCAGGTGCAATCAGTGCTGTGCTAAAACCTTTTAATTAACACAATCTATCATCATTAGCCAAGCGGTCAGCTAGAAGCCTTACTGTTAACTCTTAGGGAACGGACCAAGGAGAAAAGTAAATGATGCAGTGTGCTTCTTTGCTGTTCGGCCCGGTCACCATCAGTTCCCCCATTTGCTGTGCTCAGTCATTGCAGAGCAGCTCTAAGAACACATCAGTCTACATCAGCAGCACTAAATCAGTCTGCGACTACTGCCGTCTTGTGACTCGCTGGACTAAATACCGAGCCACAAATAGTGCTTCCCGATGCACGTGATGAATTTTAGATTGCAGCCCACGAATGAGATCAAATAACTGTACTTTAAATGCTGCTGATATTCAAAGACTTGTCTTTGTTTCTTTAGTATTGCACAGTACCTTCAAGATATTTGTTTTACGAAAAATTCCCCAATAACAATCTAAGGAATTCCCAGAACAGCTGTGTTTACACAAAATAGATGACATTGTGCATCTCGGCTACACAGATATGATGCATTTAGTTATTATGGGGTACATTCACCCTGGCGGCCGTTCATTTATATGCTCAGATATCTCACAGATATTCAGCCAAGGCCTTTTGAGCATGACACTTCGGAGTCATAAAACATTCACATCTTGAAGACTCAGGATGCTATCACCTGGGGCAGGTTAATGTTGTGGCTAAATCTGTAAGGTTATAGTGATATTTAGTGGGACCTTGGAGAAAAGCTGTCCTTTTAAATAAGGTGAGGTCTGGTGTGTTGATGTACCCTTCCCTGTGTCACTTTTCATCCACCTCACAATTCCACTTAACTTTTTCTGGTTCTCTGACATAAAGTACCCAAAGTACTTGAAAGAAAAACTAATGTGTAAAAAAAAAATAAAAATCAAGCTGTTTTTTTTCAAGGCACAGTAGTTGCATTAATTAGCGACGTACAACTACGAGAACTGAAGTTCCAGATATTACATTTACTGCAGGAAGGTTTTTGTTTATTGCAAAACTGTCACATTTTCTTATGGATATACACAGGACTAACTAACCATTGTCCTTGATAAAAATTAGCGCGGAAAATAGTTGGTGACTGGCTCCAGCAATTATTGGGGAGTTGACGCAGAGAGCGGCAGTTAGGAGCAGAAGTTGCGAGAGAGAACAAAGTGCATTGCTGCGCTGTGGTCATGCGGAGAAAAGTGTTTTACAAGTGAGCCATCTTAGACTTGACGGTGAGAGGAGAGTACAATGAGAACGCAAGTGGAAGCTCATGAAAGTGAAGTAAGGGTAGATGTCTTTGAAAACAACAGCTGACAAAGAGAAGGCTTTCTCTGTTCCTCTTGACCTTTTCTTTCTTTACACCTTTTTTCCTGCTGCTCCGAAGTGTGCCCTCACACCCCAGCTGCCGTAGTTGAAAACAGAACAGTGTGGCCGGAGCTCCGGGTAGCTTGAACAAGTGTTGTGCTGCGATGTGCAGCTGTGGGCAGACCTTAATTGGCACATTAAGAGAAAATGAACCTCCTAATGAAGCACAAGTGTGACCGTATGCTCCTGAGGCCATTCCTTCTAAGGACAGCTTTGTCATGCTCTGTACTAAATGGTAACAAAACTGAGTCCTCCTTTGAAGACAAGTTTTCAATGCAAGAGCCAGAAACTAATTACAGCCTGCTGCTGTCTTTATTGTAGTACCGCCTGAATGACCCCATTCATATTTACTGTATAATATCAGGGAGAACTGGCCTATTGTAAATTTCCAAGTAGCTATTGAGCTGTCAACAGAATAATTATGGTACTGTGTTGTCTGTAATGGTAAACTTTTGACCGCAAAAAAGGTAGGAGCTAGTAGGAAACTGTGACAATGATACAGTACGTTTATACCTCCTCCTGTGTATGTTCTACTCTAAGTGCGTGTGTCTAGGGGAGAAAGCACACTCGTGGGAAAAGGACTGTGTCACCGTTGGTATTTTGTTTCAGACCACTGAAATTCATGCCACTTATGTTCAAAGCCTGTTTTGTTCGCATTTTTATGTAGATGAAGTGCATCCGTACAGATTTGCTGGTCTCGCTGTAACATTCACACAACTCAGGGGCAGAAGGAGTGAGATGATGAAATCATTGTCAGGGACTTGATGATGAATCAATTACACAGCATTCGGTTTAGCTATGTCAAGCTAGTAAGCAGCTAATTTAAACGTCACTTGGAGATTTCATTGTCTTGCCTGGAACAGCAGACAAAAATGACCCGGCTGGAGACTACGAGTGTTACGTACTGATGAAGACATGTTTTGCATTCTCGTTGATGAATTAATGAAATGGACACAGGCTATTTCCTTGAATATACCATTCCCACAATGAAATCTAAAGGTGGCAAACATAATGCTTTGGGGGAGGCTTTGTTTAATCAGGAATGGAGAAACTGGTGAGACTTGATTGGAGGACAAACCCAATCCCTGAAGAAAACAAATTAATTTTCTTAATGAATCTCTTAAAAATCCCAAAGATAATACAATTTCACTGGTTTATAATGGCTTTATGTTTTGCTTTTGTTTTTTTGTTTGTTCTTCTACTAAATGTACTTTTACAGTGGTTGTTGACCTAAAGCCTGCTATATTTGTCGTTGTAGAAAATATATATATATTTTTTTCAAATGAAACAAGGCAACCTTAATATGCATCTACAAAATCTTCTTCATATTTTTTGACACATAACTTGCAATTTTTTTTCCTATTCTACCCTTTGTTTTCTAGCCAAAGGTAAATAACCTCAATAAATCAAAGCTATAGCTTTTAAGCTTTCTAGGTTTGGTAAGGTGTTTTTTTTATGTTGACATAAAATTCAGCATGTTGCTGTTGTTGAGTAGAGGGAGAGAAAGATGGTAATTTAATAAAATCTAGACCGTGCTCTGCTATTCGAGGATTTCTGGCATAGCTTGTCTGGCCATAGAAGGCCAGTAGGAGGGTTGGAATGGATCCCTTGCCCAACTCTGAAAAATATGTAAAACTGGACCTGAGAGACGCTTCAATCTTTGCACATGTACACAGTGCACCAGGTTTTTATTTACTGTAATAACTTTATGCTGCTCAAAGTGTATTGTCTTTGTCATGTTTTTTCAAGTTGTCTTTATACAATATGCATCTTATAAAATATTCTTTAAAATAATACTAAAATGTTTTTCCTTGCTAACTTGTTTTTAATGTGTTGGAATATTTTTTGTCATTTGTCTAATGCTGCCCATAAAGTTATCAAAAGTTAGAGAAGCAAGTAACATTGATTTCCAGCAAATCTAAATAAGCCATCATTTTTTTTTAATTTCAGTGTTGAACTGGGTAGAAATATTTTTGCATTAATATGTAAAGTACCTTAGATGGACATAATACGATTTAGAATTCTTTATCAATCCATTGTGTTTGCAAGAACACAATGTAAAATGTACCATGTTCTTCAGCATATTGTTTTAAAGAATCCTATGATTTATTTGAAGAAGTGTCTTTAAGTAATTAGACTCGACAAAAGATAAAGGTTTGACAAATGCAAACAGATCTGTTCCTCTTCAGTTAAATAGTTTCTGGAAAAATTTGTCTTTTTTTCACTCATTTTTATGAAATAGAGATCATTAATATGGTAATAATTGTTGTAATCTCATTTCCTTTCATCTGTTGATTTATAAAGTGTTTTAAAACATCCCAATAAGGAGTCCAAAGTGCATAGCAATAAAATCCTAAAAACACATTAAAAAGATCACAGAAAACACGATAACTCAGTTGAAAAGGAATGTTCTAAAGAACATTAAAAGCCTCTCTGATCAAAAACTTCTTCAATTTGCTTTTAAAAAGCCCAGGTTTGAACCTGAATATTCAATAGAAACTGGTTTCAGAGTGTGGCTGCCACCGCTGAAGAGGTCCTGTTACCCCAGTGTTTAAACCTTGGAAAATCCAATAAAAGCTGACTGGATTACCTCAACTACCTGCTACATACACAAACATTTAAATGCTTAGATAAATATGGACAGGCGAGGCCATTAACAAACGTTAAAATATCAAATACATTCTAAGGCAAACAGGAGGCCAATGTAAAGAAAATTAAAGACGGGTAAAATGTGTGGTCGGGGAGGGGGTGATAGAAGATGGGACACTGCATTCTGGACAAGCTGTAGGTAATTTTGGCTCAACTTTGAGGCACCAACATAGAAAGCATTACAGTAGTCAAGTCTGGAGCCAATAAAGGCGTGAAAGGGCTTCACAAGGTCAAGATGATAAAAAATAAGTCTTAATTTTGGCCAAAAGGTAAAGCTGAAAATTGCTTGCCCTGACCACAAAGTCATGGTTATTTTTAAAAGTAAAGTCCTTATCAAAAATGATCCCTACAATTTCATCAATGTTTGTTAGATCAAGAATCAAAACCACTGTAGTGGCGTCGCTGCCAAATAAAATACTATAAATAAAATTGCCTTTTGTTCATTTCGAAACAAAAACATTCTGGCCCAACCGGTGTTTAACAGCAGTCATGCAGTCCAGTACAGAATGGAGAGCATGACTGCAACCTGGCAGACACAGGTAAACCTGTAAATCATCTGCATATCAGTTTAAATGTAGCTGGTAATGAGTTATCATAAGTTATAATTCCTAATTGCCTTGGTTATGAGTTGTAATTGGCTATTGTCTCTCCTCTGTTTACATTGAATTTAGCTTTTTTGTGTAATTTATGATTTTTTACATGAAGATGCTGCATTATCAATTATTAATTGCACAATATTTTCATTTTTTTCCCCCTGTCTGATAAGTTGACTCTCTTTGCTTTAGAACTTAACTTTAAATTAGCTTTTTACTCAAATTACTTAATCTAATGTGTAACTCAGATGTATCCTGGATATGTTTTTGCCACTGTCCCAGCCGAATTCCCCAATTGTGAGTCATTAATGGTATTCTATTCTGTTCTATTCTATTCTACGAGCTTCAAATGGCAGCATAAAGAGGGAAAGTTAAAGAGGGCCATGAATTGAGCCTTAACGGAGCTCACATGAAAGAGGACTGGAAGAAGTAAAATTATTATGTCAGATAGGAGGCAAACCATTTTAGTGCTTTGCCACAGATACCAAAAGAGGGGTTGAATTGAGACAAAAGAACAGAATGATCCACCTTGTCAAAGTGCTGCTTTGAGGTCTAAAAAAAACAGAACCACAGGAGACTTTTGATCGACAGACATGATGTACATTTAATAAAGCATTTTCTGTTCTAAATGCTGATCTAAAGCCAGACTGAAACTTTTCAACTATATTGCTCTTTAAAATAAGTTCAAGTTAATATAAATAAAGTTATAAAAAGTTTAATGAAAAAAAGTAACCTTGGATAGATAAATAGATAAATTAGAAAGTGTTTCAAAAATACCTAGTTTTGTCAATTTAGATGGAAGACAGTGAAGAGGGTGATTAAAAAAAAAGTTAACAGGTCCAAACTGGTCAGATACAGCTGAAACAGCAGGAGCAACCGAGAGATCGACAGTGATAGATGAGCCAGTGATGCATCGGACAGAGTCCACTTGGTAAGAAAGGAAAGAAAGTTATTGGAGACTATTGGAGACCACATGGAGACTAATATATTGAGCAGAGCAATGGTTGATTGGGAAATAACAGGGTTTGTTAATGTTAAATAACACCCTTGGACATTGACTACTGTTAGAAAGCAGTTCAGACTTTTCCCTTTTTGACATCAGAAGCGTATAGCTGTGAGTTCAGTAAAGCAACAGTGAACTGTCTTCCACCTACAACAGCTGTTGTAGGTTGAAGGATACGGCGTTAACAACCTGCTGTTATTGGCCTACTGTCTGGAGAGGGAACCTCACAATCTATAAAAGGTAAATTATCTGAGATAGCTGTCTCAGATATTTTACAAAAAGAGATGGATAACCCACAATGACATGATGTCGCATTTGTCCAAGTTGATGTGTTGGTCCACATATCGATTGTGCCAAGGCAAAAGAAGCTAAAAGTCTTGAAAGTTCAGAGGTCAGGAAGTCAGTAGGGCAACATACATGACAATTAAAATCCACAAAAATAATTTTTTTTGTCATGAATAGCAATAAAACCCATAAAAAAGTAGAAAACTTGAATAAAATCCTTATCATATTTAGGTAGGGAGTAATCAACAACGTACAACACAGGGCGATGTTATATTAAATCTCCGAGTTGGGTTTTCTTTTATACAAAATTTGTTATTTTACTCAAAGTAACAAGAACAGCAACAAACTTTTTTAAGGCAAAGACATTTTGTATTTCACAACAAGTCAAGTGTAGAACTACTCCAAAGTCCTCATTAAAGAAGCATATTCCTGAAGACTTGAAAGAATGTTGTTATTTAGGCTCATAATTCTAAAAAAAATATAACCTTAAGTTTAATACATTGCTAGTACTAATCGTTCAGTTAGCCAAACAGCAAAAGCACGGGACTAAAGAGTGGTAAATCCTAATTTGCTTGATTAAGATTCCCCCAGTGGTAACACTCTGTCTAATTAATTAGCACATTCAGAACTGATATTTTACATAGTCAAATGTAAGCAGACTAGATTATGAGCAAGACTGAGAGCAAAGACTCTTCTCTATCATGCATTAAATCAAGCAGCACCATTTTGTTGTTGTTGCTGTTTTCTACTTTTGCTGAAAGTGTTTCACTTTGCAAGCCAAACTTAGCTTTTCGGATTTCTGAGTTTAAGGCAATGGCAGGCATTACGTCTGAATCCCAATCTTGTGGCCTGCATTTACAGAACAACATATAATCACCAATCACCCACCCACAGTAGTAGCCTTCTGAAGATTTAAATTTGTTGACATGACTAAAATGTTAAACCTACTTTCAGAGAATTTTGGAACACAAATCCCCATTATTATTGAGTTAATGTGTAGTTCTTCCTTTTTCTGTTTTGTTGTACCCCAGAATGACTCATGCATCTGTTCTGCTTCCATTTTTTTTTATTTCTGAACTGCACAAAGCAGTTTTCACAAAAGACATGCAGGAACAATCCCTCCCATTGATTACAGCAGATGAGAGCAATTTGCACCTATTTCGTGTCAGGTCCCAGGTGTTCCATCTTCCGCCACGATCACAGCAGATGCAGAAGAGAGAATACAGATAAAGAAAAAGTTTTTACTTCAATATTGTGATTCTAATTAACACATAACTGCAGGTTCTGACCCCTGGAGCCATTATTTAAAACTGAACAAGATGTAATTGGAGGAGGCATGTTAGAATTGCATTCCCAATTCGATGAGTGATGCTGCAGACTGGAAAAAGCCTTTGAAAGATCCATTCGTTTAACTTATTTATTTGGGGATTGAAAAATGACTAATGTTAAAAACGAATCCGATTTTTTTATTATTATGTGTGGTATATATAAATACAATGAACTCAAACTATAACTTTTAATTGTCAACATTGGTTTATATAGCACCTATATTGCTTTACAGTAAACAAATCAAACTAAGGAACATTACGATTGGAAAAAAAAAGATTAGCTGCTATTGCATCCAATAATATGATTTATAGGGATGAGTGTCTTGTTTTTTTTTTTTTTTATGTATATTGTCAGATTAACTGCTATCTTTTACTGCAACTTTCTTCTCCAAAACAAATATCGTAATTAAAGCAGTTTTGACTTTCAAAAATAAGGATTTATTTATGTATGCTGAAATGTGTTAGCCAGTGCCAGTTAACCCTTGCCAAGAACTTCTAAATTCAATTCACACAGGTCAAAGCTGAAATAATCTATAATACAAAGTCCTTTAAACATTTAAATCACAACATTATGCATGTGTTAGCATAATGATCATGTCTTTGTATAGCTTTTGCATTTCCAAGTCATTTACATGTGATGTTTCTGTTCTCTTTGTACACAATAAATGTATTGGAGAAAATCACCATAAATTCGCTTTCATCTACATATATTCCTACTCGGCCAGAAAGCAAAATAAGTCATAAACGTTGATAGAAATGTGTGCATGATCACTCTGACTTTGATGTAATCCACCCATCACTACCACAAAGTTGGTGTTTTGTCTTTAACAGATACCATTTCTGTTTAATCATGTCAACTGGCACAATCTTCTCTCTCATTATTTTAAGAGTCTACAATGTTCAGAGAGCAAAGATAAAGGTGGCAGAATGAATTAATACAGGATTAAGTTCCACAATAAAGAAAAACGTAGGACTTAATGAACTAAAACAAAACCAGTAGTCAGGCATCCATTCAACAACAGAATGACCCATTCTCTGTGCTTTCTTATTTCTGTTTCGGTTTGCATTGGGACTGGTGTCTATCTCCAGTGGACAATGGATGAGATTTGTTGGTAACTTCTGGACAGATGGACTGTGTATTGCAGAATAACTTTGAAGAAAAAAGAATGGATTGATAAATCACATGTTGACACAAGATCTAAAATATAGACACCACTTTAGATATTATTTCATCTTCCTTGTCGAAAGCAGATTTTATAAGATAGAAAGATGTGATCAATCATGGATATAACGCTATATAACTTACAACTGTCTCGATAGAGGCGAGGCACATTCTGGAAAACCGTCATTGTGTATGCAGGCCCTGGATTGTGGCCTGGTGAAGTAACCATGGGACACAGTGTGCATTCACTTGTAAATCTGTTCATACCTGCAGGGAGTTCAGCCACTGGAAGGTGAACAGCTTGGCGACAGAGAAGAGAGATTTCCTCAAAGCGCCGTTGCCCTTAGCACCAGAGTTCCTACGCAACCTGCGGTTACTGGGGCGACGGCCAAGCCTGCAGCAAATCAACGAAAACCTCATCAAGAAGTACGGAACCCACTTCCTGGTTTCTGCTACCCTGGGAGGTAAGAAGGACCTGCAGGTGTTTATTCTTTGGAATTGATTGGGCACACCAAAATAGAAGAGGTACTCATTCTAGGAATAGGAGTGATATCCTGTCAGTATGCTTCTGCAGACAAATAGAAAGGAAAGCTAGATTCCCGCCTTATACCTTGAAGCATTTACCCAGTATTTTTTGTTCGATGGAAGAATTCCCCTTTTCCTTTTTCATTGAAGGACATATACATAGCTGTAGGTCTCTATGTAAACAGCAAAGGAATGTATCTAAGATCTTGCTCTCCATATAAGTATATGCTGGAGCTTTACTCAGCGTTGACCCCTGCAGAATAAAGTAAAAATATAAGGTAAAAAAAAAAAATTTCCTCAAAATACAAAACTATTGTTTGCTATATATCCAGGGTACTTCTACCAAAAGTAGCCAAATGGCTCCATCACGCAGTTTTGCTGAGGAGTCGGCTTTCAGTGCATGTGCTGGAGCCTGAATGTGGGAGACAGAGCAGAGATGAATGCAGTGTCACACTGATAGGTAGACTCTTATGTTTAATTAACAGCCCTAGCTAAATGTGCACAACCAGTCTGCATACTGATTAGACTGAAGCAGAGCAAAAGTGCACATTCTTGATGTTGATCTGATTTTTGTTCTGCCCAGTTTCCTCCATTGCTGTTTTATTTTAGTCTGTGTTGCCAGCTTCATCAATCTTTGAAATGCAGTTTGCTTATGCGGAAGCAAGTAAATTCACTTAATGAAGCTGTGGAGCTTTAGAATTGTCATTTTTATCATTATAAATTGAGCAGTATCGACATGTTTGACAAAAGAAATAATGATCTTAAGTCTATATAATGTATCGTTGAAACATCAGTCTGCAATAATAGGATTACTTAATGGAATGACAGAAGGCCACCCGATTAAGTGACCACGACATCTACTACTTAATGCGTCAACGTAAATGGTAAGTGATGCAAGGGTCACAATCACCAGCTGATCAGGAGTCGTGTGATAAGATAAATGTTTCTGTGGAACAGAAGCAGAAGGGGCACATCCGATAATGAGACACCTTTTGAATCAGAACCATTGAATAACATTGCTTATATTGTTAAAACAAACCTGCTTTACAGGGTGAGAGGGGATATTAATTTGACATTTGCACTCCTTATCATATTTGCCTTTTCTCAGCAGATAAGCAGCGGGTGGGATTTAATACTATCTTGCTAATCCAGACACTCGAAAACACCTCAAAACGTTCTCAGTTGCTGTTTGACTAAGCCGAGCTTTCACGTTTGAAGGACCTAGTTAACATTAGATTATTGGACTAATCGTCCATTCATCCGTTGTCTAAACCTGTTTATCCATGTATGGTCACGAGGGGGCTGGTGCATATTTCTAGAGGTCATTGGGAGATTGCCAGGGTACACCCAAGGAAGGTCACAGTTACAGAACAGCACCCTTTTGCACTAGTACCACGAGTCGGGTTGCTTTTTTCGTTAGAAATGGTTATGTGGAACCGCTACTATTTTTAGTACCTGCTTGCTTTCTGCCAACCATTTCCAGTCGCACCGAAAACACAAAGGTTAGGGGGCAGTGTCACCAGTCACAGCATGTTTTAATAACTAACACCTTCAACCGTTAAATCATGTATGCTGGTCTTATTGCGTCATACCACACAGATACTTATGCACACATAATGACAATTTACAGTAAGCAATTGATGTAACAGCAATGCTTTTGGATTATGGGAGGAAGCCAGAGTACCCAGTGAAAACCCACACATCCATGGGGAGAACATTCAAATTCCATGCTGGGATTTGAACCCAGAACCTTACTACTGGAAGGCAGTAGGGGTAATAATGGTACCACTGGGCAGCCCATGACTGATTAATGTAAAAATAAATTACAGCAGAAGTAGGTTAGCTTTGAAAAACTCTGTCTGTCAACAAGCTAAGTATGTAAGTGTAACATTTGGCAACACAACGCTGCGTCTAAAAGCCTTCTGGCTTTCAACTAGACCACCAATCCATTTTTAATGCTCACTTATTCATGTTCTGGGTCTTAGGGGGCTGATGTCCATCTGCAGCGGTCAATGGACAAAAACTGTGTCATAGGTAAGACGCCTGTAGTGATGGTCAAGTGTCCATTCCATCATGATGCCTAGACACACAGAACTGATAACCATAGCATGCACATACTCACAGCTAAGGACTGTCTTGAATATTTAGTTGAATTGGCCCAATTAAAACCTGAGCTGTTGAACGACAACAAAGTTCTCAAGGGGGAAAAATGGGCATGCACTGGGAGACTATACAAACACCACAGTGAAATGCCCTGCCCCAGATTTAAACCCAACTGCAAAGTCATCATGCTGCTCTGATTTAGATGATAGCTTCCGAAAATAATGTGTGCTTTTTAAACAGATTTATTTTGTTTGCTAAATTTAGCACATAGTGCTATGCAAGGCATTTGAGACAGTGGCAGTTTTAATCCCCTATTTCAGTCCCAACAGGATTGATCAAGAGGATGTAGATTAACAACAATTAGTGGCCCTTACTGAAGTGTGATTGATTATTCATGGTATTTAAAGTGTTGTTTATCACAAATTGTTGCTATGGATCAATGGACAAATCACAGGTGGGTTGGGTTCGTGCTCACATTATGCATATTAGTTAATTGTTATTATAAACGGCCATAATGTTTTGGCTGGAGATAAAGTTGTTTAACCCACATTGGATCAGTGCATAAGTGGTGACTTTCACATGCAGTTGCATGTCCTAAATAATGTAAATAAGACACATTTTACTTGCCTTCCTGACACATTGAAAAAAAAACTAAAATGAAGGAGTACCGTTAAGAGCTGTATTCAAATTACTGACAGGTTAACACACATTTGAAATAGAACCTTGTTCTGGTTCTTATGGATTTTCCACACACTTCATTTGGACCAGATGAGCACTGCGATCACTGAAACTGGGATAGTGCTTCTGCCTTTTGAGGTGACTGACCACATGGCTCTTCTAATCTATCCCCATGATGTTTCACTGGATGGATGCAAATACAAAGATAAGAAAATAAGAAAACCTTCTACATAATGCACACATGTTAAATTGTGTAGCATGTGTGCTTTGCATAAAGTGCTGATACCTTATTCTTACGTTTATGCTGCTCTGAGACCAGATTTATTCCCAGGTGTTAGATAATACCGAATGCTGGAGTTTGGGTAATTGCCAGATAAAGCAGAGCTGCCAGCAAGCTTTGACTTCAGAACTTCAACAATTATCAGGTTTCAGTAAACTGGCAAATCATGGATATTATTGTTATTTCACCCTGTCATTAAAATAAAAAAGTATGTAGGTTTCATAAGGAGTGTTACTGTAATTTGTCAAAATTCATTTTGAATGGCAAATATTACAAAATTAATCTCTAATCACACTCCTCCCCAGCTAATTGTAAAGAGTTTCACAAGATGTAGTCACTCACAGACGACTAAAGTAAAATAATTGTCTAATGGTGAATGGCCTGTAGTCGTTTGCTATAAGAGGACTAGGTCTAGAAAAATGGTAAGTCATCTAAATGACTGAGCAAAGAAAAAAAACATGGTGACACAATTAAAAACCTTAAAAATTCCTGAATAAAAAATTATAGCCAAGGAGATATGTAAAAAAATTTTTTCTAATCAGGGATAGATTAATAAATTGATGTGACAATTTTTGATTGACAGGAGAAGAGTCTTTGACCATTTTCCTGGACAAGCAGAAGCTAAATAAGAAGTCCGAGGGCAACAGCAACAGCTCTGTGGTGTCTCTGGAGCTGCTCCATCAGCTGGCGGCTTCTTATTTCACCGATCGGGAGAGCACCCTTAGGCGACTCCACCACCTCCAGATTGCCACCTCTGCTATTAAGGTACTGCACTCATTTACTCAGCATGTACTTACAGTACCCATCCAGATGGATAGTCTTTGCTTCAGTTTCCTGCTGAGAAATGTTCATTTCAGGATTCTGTGGATACACTAGATTGTGCATGCAAAGGCAGCGCTTATTTGCCAAACACACATTTATTTGCTATTTTTTTTTTTTTTGTTTTTCATTTGTTTTTTTATAGATTCTAAACCAAACAATCATGAGGGTGGACAGTCCAACATTAACACTCTCATAAAATTCTTCCTCAGGGTGATATCGCTCGCCGCTGCGCCTGTAACAAACAGCTCCAACAAACAATCATTTTTAAAGATTATTGTTGCAGTGCATGGTTTCAAGGTTCAAGAGATTAAAAAGGGGTTCAAGGAAACAGCATTTTTTTTATCTAAAGAGGCAGGAGTAGATTAATGACATGGTTCATGGACTGTAAGTCTCCCAGGGAGCACAGCATGGCAAATGTCAACTTTCTCTAAGGTCCCACAGGGAATTGTACACATATGCAGGTACATATTTTACCCTATTATATGCCATCTGGTCTAATTTACAGCATCTTAGTGTGTTAAATATGCAGTGGGACTATGTGTGAGAGGAAAAATATTAGTCCAAAAAATGTTCCTTAAAGGTTTTGTTTTACTGCTAAGAAAAACTGTCAAATCAACGGTATAACAGCCGTTTAAGGCCAAAACTACCCCCCCCCCCCACACACACACACACACACAGTATCACCTTTACATGGCAGACCTCAGTTCTGAGAATTAAGATGAAATCAAAATTTATTTTAAGTCAAAATTGCTGAGATGCACAGTTGGTTAAACTTGGTTGGTTAAATACACAAAAAAAATGGATAAAAGCCCCTATTATCTTATTATCTTATTTCCCCTGTGACTGCCAGGATAGCATAACCAAGAAATATATTTTTCACAAGCGGGCTTTCCTGTGGCGACAGCAGGTGTGTGGGTGGGTGGGCCGTGCTTCTCTTCATCAACTTAAATAACAAATTTGATTGAAATGACATATAATTGGTTAAGTGCCAAGTTCATATGAAGCCTGTACGTAATAAGTATTTTGTCCGAGTACCCTCCACTTGCTGAAAACTCAGTATGCAAAGGTTGTGTTGGCTCTCAGACCATTTTTGTTTCCAAGAGCCCTTATAAAATGGAGCCCAAAGCACTCCATTGCTCTCCCACTGACTCGAATGGTTGGACAAGACAGGGAGCAAAAAGCCTCTTGGAATGAATAATTTTACCCTTGGGGAAAGGGGATTTTGAAAATGAAAATAAATGTAATTTTAAATAATTAAAAAAGGCATGTAGGAACGTTATCTTAATAACAAATTAGCAAAAGAGAATCTGATCATCAAAGCGATCTCTTTTAGCGTTGTGGAAAAAGTTAAAGTTGCTTTATAAATGCAACATCTTTCAACAGTAAAGATACATTTATTTTGCTGAATTAACCGAGAAAGTAAGAATTTAACTCTACTGAGTTTGCAGTGCACCATTCTGCTGGGAAAAGTGCTATTAGTAACCGCCAGGTTTTCTTTTTCAAAGATGTAAGTATGTAAATGAACCCTACCCTGACTCTCTTAGCTCTGCTTACCTTTCCTGAATGTTACATCATGAGACAATAAATCATTTTTGAGCTTTTCTCTGATCTGTCTTTAATAGGTGACACTGTTTTCCCTAGCATTGCCTTATGTTCAAATAATGTTTTGTATGTCTGTGCTCTTGACGTTTGAAGTGAAACGAGAAAGAAAGCTTTCAGTTTTTCTGCCCCCTCTGCTTGGAAAGCCCTCCACTCTGAACTGAAACTGTCAGAACTGGTTCCATTGAAAGGCCTCTGCTCTATGTTAAGAAAACAACAATGGAAATCCTCAAAGGCTGCCTAAATCGTTACTGTTTTAAATTCTGTATTGATGCTGTAGCAATAACTTCTGCATGGTATTCATCAAATTCCTCATTATTTATACATTTTAATGGCTGTTTGGTTATTGTGGTCTGTCCTGTCTAAAAGAAATTACTGAATTTGGTCTGAATTCAAAAACTTTTAATGTGGCGAGCCTTTACTAAAGCAGAGGAGAAGAATACGAGCAGCAAAAAGCAAATGAATTTACTGATAAAACAGTAAATCCAATTAAATGACAGATTATTTGAATGTCGAGGTATAATTCAATGCAAAGTCATATAGACTCATAGCAGTTAGTGCCTGGAGGTTGTTTTGTTTAAGCCATGCACCGTGCCTTGCAGAAGGATTGGTAACTCTGGAGGAGCTGCAGAGATTCATAGCTCAGGTGGAAGGGTGTGTCATCAAATGGCTCCAAAAACTAGCCTTTATGGAGGTGTGGCAAGAAGAAAGCCTGTGTTGAGAGAAACCCATAATACGCTACATGTAAATGCGAATGGATAAAATGAACACCAGCAAACCATCGTCAAATGCTTTTTCAGGGTCACGGTAGCTGCTCAGAGTTGATGGTATATTAGATGGAGCCAACCACAGGGCAAACTTGTCAGAGGACATAAAAGATTTACGGCTGAGGTAGTGGTTGACCTTCCAGATCTGTAGCAAGACTTGGAAACTGGTGCTGCAAAATGCTCTCCCATCAATCTGACTGAGCTCATGCTATGTTGCAAAGAAAAATAGGGAAATATATCAGTTTTCAAATGTGCACAGTTAAATATGGCGTAGTCCCAAAGGTTTCCATTTGATATGGCAGAGAAAGATGGTTTTACAAGGCATGAGGTTTTACATGTGAAGGCCACTCTTTTTTAGATTTTTACCAAGAAAATCCTTTGAAAAGCACAACTGCTTTTCTCTCCACGTCACAGTTACTTGGCAAATACTTTGTGCTGCTCTATCATACAAACTCCAACAATATTCATTAAAGTTTTTGGTTATAACCTGAAAAATTCTGAAAAAGTTCAAGGGATACTTTTCCAAGGTACTGTGGGTTTTTGCTAGAGTAATTCACAGCTAGATCTCACTCTGCAGTCTTTAAGAAATCCTGGTGAGGTGAATCATGCGCTATAGCTACCACCTAAACAACATTATTTAGTGAGTACACACCAGATGTACCAATGTCCCATTTTCTGCTCTATGTTTTATGTAGTTCAAGTAAAAATGCAACGTTTTAGTATGATGCAAAAGTACATGCACATCAAATGATAATATTAAGTTTAAGTGTGACTATATTAGATAATAATCACAGATAATAATAGACTTATATGAAACTTATTTACAAATGGAGATTTTGCAACTACAGAAGTTACATCTGGCTGGTAGATGAGCAGAATGCAGGTTCTCTTCCAGTGTGTATTCGTTAGAGAGAAGTTGTCTTCAGTCTCTGTTTACAGCCTTAGCTGAGGGAGATCTAATTACTGATGAGTAAAGGCAATTGATTTGTCAACCATGTTGTTAGAAGCTGGACCCAACTACAGAGCGAGGGATGAAATAAAAACAGAATCTAAAGCATAACTAGAACTGAAGTAAGCTAAATTACAGAAATGCAACTGTTTCTTAAACCTGAAGCCTGTATGAAAAAGGTTGTGCTGGATTTTGAAGAAGAGCCCAATAACCTAAACATAATACGTTTGAGAAAACTGAAATGTATGGTTTTCAACAAAATAAATCACATTTTAAAATGTCAGTGCGTTGAAAACAAAATGTGAAATAAATAAAGCAGACATGAAAACTGCATACAAACACAGACATAAAAGCCATGAAAAGGATCCCCTTTTATACCTTCCCACTAACTCATCAGACAAGAGGAAGGAGAACTGAGTGGGACGTACTTGACCTGCGTCCATGTTTTTCCACTGGGCTTTGTGTCATTGCAGCAGGCAGTAGGAGGTTGGAGCAAAGCATATCATCATTCTCGCCACAAAGAAAGCGGATGAATCTTAGCCACATATCCATTTGCAAAATCATTTGCTGAGAAAAGAGTTTGTGTTGTGTCTGTGAGAATTCTGCCGTTCGGGGTTATAGGCAGAAACTAGCTTTATGTGATGCAAACAAGATGTCTTTCTTTGTTGTGTTTTTGGGTTTATTTTTCTTTCTTCTTTTTGTTCCTTTTTTTGAAGTTGTGTAAAGTCAGAATGAGCCTGGAAACTAAACAGCAACTTCACTGAGATGCCTGATTTCTATTTAAACACCTCAGCAATTGTTAAATAAATGTTACAACTGATGCATTTTAATCATGCACCGCAACCTTAAAGGTGAAAGCCTAAATCCCAAATAAATAAAATAGTTTCAACAATGCATACACTTTGAATATAGATAATGGAAACAGTTAAGGTTGCCAGTTTATTTTTTTGGCAAAGGTTTTTTTCCCCTTTTTTTTCTTATTCTTCAACAATCCTTTGATCCAATAGTGTTTATCAATCATATCTCAAATCTAAAAAAAAAAATAAAATAAAAAATAAAAATCTTGTCGTACATGCTGTGGGACATAACAGCAACTCTGCATCATATAATAAATGAAGAAGTGATTTTAAAAGGTTTGTAATCTCACCGTGTAGTAGTATAACCACATGTTCACAAATCTGAGTAATTTTGGAACCCTTTTTTGGTTGCTCTAACAGAGTCCAAATAGGTCCAAATAAATTTCAAATCAACCCAATGTCATCAAACACAATCTAAGTCAGTTGATCATAAATTGGTGATTAAAATGTCACTGACTTTGCAACAACCCCTTATTTTAAACAAGCATTTGATGAGAACAGAAAGGGAAAAACTTTCCTTTAGCATGAAAAGTCATCCAGCAGAAGAAAGCTAAGTATGAGCCAGGAGTACTTTCTATGACAAACAAAAAGTGAGATATTACACCGTCAGCAGCCCTCCCCTAAAACACTCACAGCCGATCACAACAGCACCAGATCAAGTGCACCTTTAGCAGAAAGAAAGTTCCTGACAACAGCAATTGCACAAAAAAAATATTGACAGAGTTACAAAGCAGCATGATTAAACATGAAAAGGCACTCTAAAAACAAGCTTTAAGAGAAAGATTTTAGTAGACTGTCTTAAAGAGAGAGGAAACTAGGAGTGGTTCCATGGGACAGGAGTGTCATAGCTGAAAGATTATGCTTAACATTGTACATTAATTAACTGTAAAATCCACAAGTCAACTCAGTCTATTGGCAATGCATGGAACAATCTTTTTTAATATAATGTGTTACTTGTCCACTCACCCTTATATTTACAGATTTAACAGGAACCCCATTTAGAATAAGTTAAAGATGGAGAAATGTGATGTCTCCTTTGAATTCATCTTTTGCAAGTTTATTAAGACCTGTCTTTGTTTTTTTCTGTTTATACTTTGGGAAACAATTATAAATGACCCCTGTGGTTAAATTGTGGATAAATGTGGAATTATTCAGAATCACCAGACACTTAAAATCAGTATGATTTATATTTGCTTCACCTACAGCAACGGTTTGATAGAAGCAGTGTTGCATTAAATACTTTGGATGTAAAAAAAAAGGAACAAGGGATTCTCACATTATTTGAACTTTGAACACCTTTATTATCACTGGGGGGATGCTGCCGGCCCTGAGACGTTTTGATAATGCGTGTTACTGAGTGATCGCTGAAAGTAAAATATCCAAGGTTGATTGATCGTTTCATTAAAGAGCTCTTTTGGAGTTTTAAACAAACTAAGAGACGGGGGTGGCAGCTCTCAGATGAATTGTCATTGAAGTTCCTCTCGGGAGGTACTAAAAGCCCAGCGTGTACTCAGCGGAGAGCGAAGCTGAAAACTCTTCATGGTCCCTGCAGACAAAGAAAGTGTGTTGACTCAAAAATGTCTAGCTTTGAGGTATAATTAAAATACATGAAGATAGGAAATAACTACATAGTTGCATTAAGTAAGACCTATTTGGCCACATTTTAACAGGGTAAGACATTTAGTGGGATGTTATTAAACTGTCTCTGACATACAGTAACAATAGCTATAGAAGCTCTGGTCAGTTGTTTATGGTGGATTTACAGTCTCGTTTTTTTAAACTATGAACTGCTGAGACAGACCTGAAATTTCTTTCAGAACTATAATAAAAGAAGGTATAAGAACTGCGTAATGTATTTTTTTTCAAGTATTCTTTTTATGAGGGGTCATTAATTAAGCTTGGCAGAAAAGTAGGGAAATTTGCATTTAGTTGATTATTTCTTTCTTGCAATGATGCCTCTGGCAATGTGTCTCATAATTAGAAAGCCTGTTTATGTCCATTTATCGTTTGTAATGAAAATTCATTTGTGGGTTTGAGTTAAGTACATGGGCTGGGCTGTAAAAACACTAGCCATATTCTCTCTGCCAGTGCCAAACCACCCATTTCTCTATTGACTCTTGTTTTGTGACGTTTGTTGAATTTAATGATTGAAGTTTGATGAAAAAAATAAATTTTATAAAAAGGCAATGAAAAAAAATGTATTCATTCATCAAACAGGGGCCTCAGTTACATGTGGAAGAAGCATACGCAGCCACAGCAGCCCGGCACCTCCTCTCTCATCAGCTTGGTTGAACACTGGCATGTCATTCTTCAAATGGCATTTAACATACGCCAACCAGTGTGATTGTGTTGGTCACTATGACATGAACAGCACAACCTGGTTTATCCCACAACTGTTCAATTCAGTTTATTCACAAAGCAGCAATTCATAATACGTTTTGTCTCATGGCACTATACAAAAAAAAGGCAGATTCAGAAGCATATGTTCTAACTGGATCCTTGTCATAAGGGAAAGCCAGCTGGTTGCATTCAGTCACCAGCTATGTTTACATGCGCAAAATTCCTCCATCAGATTGAAATGTGTTCAGATTAAAACACATATCATGGGGTACTTTTGAAGCAACAAATTTTTCCAAATACATTGTTTAAATGGGCAAAAACTCAGTTAATCTGATCAAGACTTACCTTTACATGGAGGCTTTAGTCACAATATAAGGACCATGACATGTGCAGTCCCTAATTGACCTAAAAAGGTTGTACTTCCGTCTGTGCCAAATAAAACTTGGAAGGTTTTAATTTTTTAAACTTAAATGAATAATCATATACAAACAAACATAGAAAACTAACAATTACATATGTAAACAAGCACAGCGTTGTGTTCGTTCTGTCTTCTGAGCGCTCTGAATGGACCCGTACCATGTTCTTAGAACGGTGGAGGCGTTACTCCATTCGCTAATAAAGCACCGGGCTTAGCAACACATGCTGCTGGTCCTCCTGTGTTACAGGATGAGAGACACACATGCACAGTCAGGGCATCCAAACAAGCATTTAGATGAGTGCTGGTCGAATTAACAATCTGCATAAACCACCCGTCTCATTCGAAGACAATGTCGTTCCAGTTGACCTTAATCCAATCACAATATTCTAACTGCCATGTTTACGTCACGCATTTTCATTCTGATCGGGCCTTTGTTGCGATTACTTGTGTTCATGTAAATATAGCTCCTGACTTATTAGAAATCCCTCCTCCTAAATGAGCAGGTAACAACTGTGGACAGTCATTTGCATGGTGTTGTTAACTTTTCAACAGTTCTTCATACTGATCATGCATGAGGGGACAGTGGAAAGGGAACAACACAGGAAGTTAAAAGGAGTTGAGGTCAGGGCTGCAGACAGGGCTTTCATCCTTCCCACACACCCAAATCTTGGAGGTAATCTGTGATAAACCCCGCTCTGTGGGGGCAAGCATTATCTTGGAGGATATCTTGCAGAATCTCTCTTCATATCTCTCTGCGTTGAGACTGGCTGCGATGATGACAAGCCTTGTGTTGTTTTTTTTCAGTGAGGGAGATGGGTATGTGCGTATTTTGACAATTTGATTTTCTGATCAGAAGATGGAAAAACTAAATAGAGCAACAGAAAAAATATTGTTCTTTGATTTTCATTTTTTTAATTAAAAAAAGACATGAAGGCGTTTATATTCTATATTAATATTATTTATAAAATATAAACTAAAGTTATCTTCACTGAATAAAAAACGATCAAGTGCCACTGATTATTGTGAACATAGAGCTCCACAGCAACTTCTGGTGGGACCAGCCCCCACTGGCCCCAAATGCAGAGACACCACAGGTAAGAACTGTCAAAAATAAAACTCAGATTACTGTTTTTTTCTTAGAAGTTTTTTGCCACACAAAGGGCCCATGACCCACTAAAACATTGTAAGCCAATATTTACAAATCCAGAATTTTTCCATGACAGACTAAGGCTAAAGGATAAAAAAGCAACAATCTGGCTGCTCCGTTCAGGCTTCCTGTCATCTGCTGAAAGTCTTGTTCTCTCTCAATATCATGCAGCCTGAAAGAACCTGAGACATGTCTTGGCATAGATAATACAGTTTCCTTTTAAATAGCTGCTTATCTTGTTCTTCCTCTGTCTTCATGTTTTAACAGCCCTCTAAAATAGAAAATAGCTACTTTACTCAGTAACATCAAACTGGTAGCACGTGTTCATGAGACATTCATTGACTGGGAATGAGTTCCGTGTCAGATTCCAACTGGCTAATCACAGGTCACGGTTGATGGGGAAAAAAGACAATCAGCACAGAAAAAGGAAGAGGAAGCATACCAGTTAACTTTCTTGCTTTGCTCAATGTCAGCTGCTGACTGTGAAGCCTTGAACACAGAATATATAGCAAATAAAAAAGTCCCTGCACACCACTCAGTCTTTGCTGTCTTGGTGTTGAGTGCTACTCTTGAAATGCTTCTTTTTTTCCAGTTATGTCCCTTAAAGTTTATCTAAATTCTGCTTTGTGCATCTGACAACAAGATAGATAACATTGAAAAACGTGCTTTTTTGTTTTCTGTTAAGCTTGATGAAAAAACAGACCGATCTGTGAAAGCCAAGAGGTGTTGAGGTGAAGACAAGAAGGTGGTATGAGTCAAATCTTAAAAATAAGACCTAAAACTGTATTTTAGCCTGCAATGGGGACTGCACTTTATATTCATCCTGTACACCCCTTTGGAGAATAAGTAAGAAAACAGATAAGACATTTTGTTGCATGATCAATAAAAATGTCAATAGGAGCCAAATGTTGAGCTTTATTCAAAAAGGTGGTTTTCTGAGATCTCTTGCTTAAACAAGCTAAAACAGCCTCTTCCTGTTTCTCACATCTTCCATTGCCTCTCGCCTTTATCTCTCTTATCTTTAACTTGAACGCAGTACTGTCTTTCTCTCTCCAATTTTTGTATATATTTGACAGATTTTTGAGATGTGTATCACCCATAGTGCCTTGAAGGATAACTTCTATTTCTTTTGATAATAGATGCAATCTCAAGGCAAGCAGAGTGAGAAGATATGAGCAACAAGACTGCTGCACAGGCTGCATCTTTTTCCAGATAGGCCACTTAGCTGAAGAATAGCTTTGCTAGAGGCCATATCCATCCTCTCAGGCTGTGCTATTTTGAACACTCACATAGGAAATGAATCATTTGTCATATTCATACTCGTTCTTTTTGAGAACCCTGTTTCTTCCCTCTTTCTTTCTCTTTGTCTACTTGACTTGTCTTTATTTCTGCATCGCTCTGATTATTCTTTGTTTTCCAATAAGCAACCCTCCAGCAATGCAACTTATGTGAGAAATCTGGAACAACACTGTTCATATATTTCCTGCAAATCAGAAGTACTGATATCCAGGTCACAGATTTACCTGAAATAAATATTTTATGGACCTTCATAGTAGATATTTCAGAGACATCCGACATGGGCATAAATTTGGTTTTATTCCCCAATGACAGAAAATGCTCCAAACAACGTTTGCGCCGCTGTAAAGGATTTGGAAGTCTTTTTCCCATATGCAGGCTCAGTACTTCTGTTGTTCAGTATTTTTAAGTGTGCAGCAGGGGTTTTGTCGTATTCACAGGAGAATCCTGTTGTTTTCTGTGGCATATAGTGGTAATTGTGCTTAATTCATCATTGATCCATTCTGAATTGCTTTAAGCAGACATTGCAAGAAGACAATAATGGTCAGTTATTTCAGGAACATTTAACTATATATAAATACCTCACTAATAAAGGATATAAGACACCGAGTAAAAAAAACATGTGCAGCTGCATTGATAATGGGTAACCAGTTAGGCAGGATAATAGCATAGTTTTTGAAGATTCTCAATATGAATGTCAGCTCAGGCCTGTCTGTGTCGAGTTTGCATGTTGTACCACACAATTTAAAACATTCTGGATTCTATGTTATCCCTAGCAGTGAGTCTGATTATGCATGTTTATTTATTTATTTTTGTATCACACTTTCGTAAATCTCCCCTTTGTTTTAATGGTGTAGGAAGGTATAGTAGCTTTGAGTGACATCATTAAGCCCGCAATTTTTATTTATATGCATTTTTTATTTAGCCAAGATGTTTTCTTCTAATTAAGAATGAGACCGGTATCTCTTAAATAATAATAAAACAATGTAAAAGACAAAATGCAGAAAATTATCCATACCCTTCTCAGTTACTAATGGTGAAATCTTTATTTCATTACAACAGTGAAGCACTTCTTAGAATTGCTAGTAAGTAGTAAGTTCCTGTTTATTTACATAGCACTTGACTTGACATGACTACTTTCTACAAAAAGAGAAGATAAACACAAATACATTAAAACATGGTTAATAGCCACATATGTAGCTATTTTTTAAACAGTCATTAAACAGGAAGTTCAAAGGTCAAGTATGTTGCTCGATCAAAGGAACAAAATAAATGCTTAATTCTGTCTACATTTTTGTATGTTTCCAGTTATATTCCACTTATAAATCATGCTGATGATTTATCTGTGGGGATGAGCTCCACGTCTTCGAGGCTGGAAGGGATCTGTGCCATCAACCGAATCTTTAGCTCTTTCCACAGATTCTCTGTCAGATACAAATCAAGACTCAAAAGCATTAATGTAACTTCTGGTCAGGAGAGACATAGTTGGTAAAACTAAAAGGTTACTTCACACTTAAATTTGCCAGGGGTGTGAATAATTGTTGGCCTAACTCCAATTTCTGAGTAATTCAACTCTTTTTTTTAGGGCTTAATGTAATTGTAAAAAATACTCAAGATGGTCATGGGAAACTTATCGTACCCATTCCGATGCATAGGTGCATTGTGAAATGGATGTTCCAAATTGTTCATTTTAAGAACTTGGGATACTCTGACTCACTTACTAAGATGATGCAATTCATTTGAGTTATGTTTTGTTGCTGCTGTTTTCTTCTTCTGCTTCCAATCTGACTGTTTTATCTACTGTGTGAATAGCACAACTTTTTGACTGGAGTCTCTGTTATTACTGTTAGCACAACAGTCATTGTGGGTGAAGTTAGTAAACGGAATGATTTTAGTCTGAGGTGTTTCCAATGAGTCTGCTAATTAAAGTAGGCGAACTGGATCATCTGAATTTGCCTCTGTTTCTTGTTGTGTTTAATAATGTCTTCACTTGGCAGCAACCAGTGTTGGGTTTCATATGATCACAATTAACGAAGACCTCAGACTTGTGATTCCTGATTCAATACAGATATTATAATCATTAACAAGTATAATTCAGGAACCAACCAGTTCAAATATGAATTGTATACCCTTAATCTAAATAAATATGCACTATACAATACAACAGCCCATCCAAAGAGTCAGACATCTACACAGACATGACATGATTTCACTTCACAAAAATTAGTTTTTTTTTGTGAAGACCTACAGGAAAAAAGATTATTTGGCGTAGACAAACAGTGTAACAGCAGCTTTAGCCTTTCTTTGACCTTGTGATGGGATGGGAGACTGTCTTGTGTTTACTAGAAAATGAATAAGGAATCCTTATGGTCATGCTGGTAAGCAAAGAGATGGAGAAATACTTATGTCTGTGTATTTCATGTCCACGCTGAAGCTGTAGAGATATATGAAGGAAGCGCCATGATGTGACAACACAAACTGTTTGAGGAATAGGGTAGTACTCTGCTTGTATTTCATACAAAGTTTGGTGCTACAATAGAAGAAGAAGAAGAACAAACATTCATTTACTATGCCCTTGTTGTATTTTTTATATGATGTAAACAAAACTTTTAGAGGTTTTGTTGTTTTATATCTGTCAAATGAAGGTATAAATAATTCTTTAGGAACGTCAGAAATGTTTTTAATAAAACCTTATTTTAAATCAATGGATCCACATTTCCCTACATTACACAACCCCAAATCAGGTAAATTTAAGAGTGCTTGAAAGAAAATAGATGCATCAGGCTTATCCTCATAAACAAACACACAATTTTTGGATGCTAGCTGACTCAATATAGCATCCATTCCTTTGATATGACTGCTTTAAAGTTCACTCATAAACAATTTTCTCTCCTTTTTCTGATTACATTGTTCTCCATACAACAACCCCCACATCACAGACAGCTGGGGCAGCAGGTTTTGGAGTTTAAAGGAAAAACTGTTGATTTTTTATTTTATTTTATTTTGCTCTCAGGGGGCTTTACTTCATCTAGTTTTTTGCCTACTGTCACAACTGCTGCAAACTGCAACCCTAAATCTTAAGAGACAGTAACATACATCTACCTTGTTTAGTTCTACTTGTTTTTTAAAAAAAATCGCCCCACATTTAACTTTAAATTGATATTCTTTCTTTTTTTTCTCCCAGGTAACAGAAACAAGAACAGGTCCTCTCGGCTGCAGCAACTATGACAGTTTGGACTCGGTTAGCTCGGTGTTGGTGCACAGCCCAGAAAATAAGATCCACCTAAATGGTAAGTCCCCACAACCACAAATACACACGTATTGTGTTTAAAACGTCATGCTCCATCCATGTGCACACAGCCTAAAGCCCTGAGAAGAGATCCACTGATAGGATAAAATTATTGGTACGCACACATTTAAACACACACATTCACCACATCCATCCATTCATCCATCCACCTGCCTGTCAACTTTCTCACCTCTGGTGTAGTAGTTGGCTTGGATGACCCTTTATTTACGCTGCAGTAGTTTATATGTCTGTTTCTGCCTGACTGGTTTTCAGTCTCCTAGGAAATCTGTTATTTTACCAGGCGGGAGATTGTCCAGACCCACACTGACCTTAGTCTAATGCATCCAAAACCATCTGGAGAACTCAGTAAACAAGTAAAGCTCATGTGGTTAAATTACCAAATGGCATTCCAATTTATTTATACTTACGAGTGAATTATCACCAAATGTTTTCAGGTTGTGGTGGGTGAAGAATTGGTGTATTGACAAGATAACAAACCTCTGACATTGTTTTGTAAAACAAATTGTGGCTATACTGTCTATGGGACTTCCTGGGAAACTTTTGTAAATATTCAAAGTCCTAAGAATAATAATAACCATTAGTGTGAATGCTGTAGGCATTCAAACTTATTGTGTTCCGGTTTCTCTTTCCCTTTATTATTCTAGTCTTTGTTTATCATTGCAACAGAAATTCCAGTAAAACTTCTGCATTTAACCCATCCCGTCCCTTAGGGAGTAGTGGGCTGCCAAAGTGCGGCACTCTGGGACATCCTGGGGCTAAGGGGCTAAGAACATAATAAAACAGCAAGGAAGTGATGAAAGCGTAAACACAATAGGCCTGATCGCGAATGATGACAAACCTGAATATCGACTCAACAGATATATTATGGTAACAACAAAACAGTGCTGCTTTGTTGTCTCTCAGAGTGACTCTTGATTTGGGGATGGTGACCGTATGAAGGGAGTTTTTTTTTTTTTTTCCATTCCTTTTCTTGTAAGCAAGAGGGCTTTACTGTGGAACATGTTGGTGGTAAGGAGGCAACAAATTCATTTCCAGACCCAGTACCAGCCACTGCAATGTCTCTGCAGGTACGTTTATTTGTCTTTTTCTTAGCGGAATGAAAACATCATACAACCCATGACTTTCCTCCTCATCATAATGATAAACACACCAAACTCTTTTTTTAATGGGGTTTCATGTCTGTATGGGTTCTTGGCTCCATCCTAATACCCTTATTAGGTGAGGACTCTTTTGCCAAAGCAGGAGTGTATTAGTGGTCACCATGATAAGTGGTGTCTGAATAGTGCAGTGAGTAAGGAAGGAGGTCGGAAAAGAAGCCTGTAAGCCTCTTATCACAGATGGTTTTGCCTACGAACCCCGCAATGTCCGTTACTGGTGCTAAGAAGCCAGACGTGTAAGCACATACCCCTCATGGAAATCAACAAAAATGTCAGGGGCTAAGAGAGCGCACATACGAGCTTGTAGTTAATTTTCAGAAGGCTGTTGGCCCGGATTTGACTCGCATCATCCATGTGTGTTTCTATCACGTGATGACGTCGGTGTTAAAGGCTGTCTGGAATTGGTACAGCAGTCCGAAAACTCCTTTTCTTCTCACGACAGACTCCTTACTGTTGACCCCGTGAAAGGTCGCTGAACAGGAGCTAGGAGCTATTATTAAGTGTATTCGGATGGAGCCTTAGTTTGTGTGTCTCTGAGGAGGGAAGCTTGTGTGTGAGTGTCTGATTACATCGGGGTGATTAACTTTACAGCTTCAGAAAATAAGCTGTTCTTTCATCTATTTCTTCGGGGATAAGAGCTATTACAATTTGAAACATAGGCCTGTAATATATATACATATAGTCTGTGGGAGTTGAACCCAAATTTGTGAAGCATGGTTAGAGCATTGTGCTTGTGTTCTGGAGGTTCTAGGTTCAACTTCCACTCTGGGTCCCTGAGCAAGGCCCTCAGCCTTGGAATGCTCCCTGGGCACTGCACAGTGTCAGCTCATTGCTCCCCAAGGGAATGGGCTAAATGCAGAGTACAAATTTCATTGGAATCTACGTTAGAATGACAATAAAGAGTGTCCCCGTCTTTATCAATTATCGATAATCGAAATTATCGATAATACTGATGTTACATATCTAAGTTTGTACTCTGAATATCCAGGCAACTGGAGCTGTAAAGTCTGCTGCTTGAGCAAATGTAACGTAATTCAAGATCAATCCTATAGAAAAAAAAAAAACTAATACCCAAGAATCATGAAAGTGCCCCCCTCCACCCAGACATTCTTCCATTTGGTAATTCTGCCTCTCTAACTTTTCTAGCCAAGAAAAAATTATATTGTAAAAACAGAAACAAAAGTGTCCAGTAGGATATTCTAACTCAAACTCAACATTCCAAAATTCAAAAGGCCAAGAGATAAAAAGTTAACCTTAAACTGTGTAACATAAATAACGCTTTCTGGTATGAGACAGTTAACTGTGATCTCCATGCATGTAACATGTTTTCGTGTTGGTTTAACATCTAATATTGATGGGAACAAATTTGCCTTTGATAAGTATTCAGAGGGTTCTGAGGATATGTCCCCTCAATTATTCATGCAGACAGATTTCCATATTTCATTTACTGTCGCAGCTCCTAGCAAGTCTTTCTGGATTTCAGAGTTCAAAAAGCCAAATGCTGCTTTTGTCATGATGTTACAATTGTAAGAAAGGAAAAGTCAGGAACAATGTGGTGGCTTGTTTTATACATTAATATTCTAGTTTCCTTTTTAGATGGAGTCCTTTTACTAATATAGCAAGCACGTCTCCTGCTGCTTTCATATTAGGAACTACAATATCCAATAATAGATTAAGATCCTGTTAAGGTTAATTGCAATTTTGTATGGCCACAGATTTGAAATAGCATAAATTAGCCACCTGAAGGAGGCTAAATGTATCTGTTGAAGTGTTATCTTAATCTCAAAGGTAATATAAAAATATTATCTCAATAAATGTTGTTTCTGGGAATGCTGATGGATCTATTTGCATATATATATATATATATATATATATATATATATATATATATATATATATATATATATATATATATGTGTGTGTGTGTGTGTGTTTTTATTGATGGGGTTCATATAGTCAGGGTCTATTAGAAAATCATCACTTTCCCTGTTTAATAAGTATGATAAGGGCAATGTCTTTGTTTGTCAGTCTTCATGTGTATCATTCTGCTTGTTTACATTAGCAATGAGACCATTCTCATCTCACAAGCCATTCTATACACTTCCATTCTCTCCCTTTTTTGTAATAAGCTTTTGCTTTTACTCTTGGATGAATACTACCACAAGTGCTTATCATAATATTGCTTATTATGATAACTTAACATTTCTAAAACCTAACTTTTAGTATGTTGTATAATAGTGTTACTTAAAAGAAAGTAACTACTTATAATTACTACCTACTTTTCCCAAAATGTAACTGATCTACTAGCTCTTATTAAAAAAACAACATTTAAAAATAGATAGAAGAACAAATACAGGTTTTAACAGCTTTGTCATTGAATAATTGCATTGAATTTCCGCAATCGGATTACACTAATAGGATCAATAATGTTTATAGATCTAGTCTTCTTGGCATTTGTTTGGAAACTATGGTGTTATTTACATTATTTTCCACAGAAATCAACATCCCATGAAAGAAAATGGATCAGTCCTCTATTTTATTAAAATTTTTTATGAAATAGAAATAAAATAGCTGTTCTTTTCAAATGACAACAAATTCCCTTATTCAATAAATGGTATAAATTGTTTGTTCTTTTAAATAAAAAAGGTTGTGTAAGATTTGCGGCTCTAAATAGGGTTCAGTCAGCTGTCTTAGCAAAAATGTCTCTTAAGATTGTAAAGGTTACTGACACCCGAACGTCTGTGTGCCCAATGCATGGTAGACACCTGCCCACCTTAAGTCTCTTTAGCCAATCAGTGTCAGTGTATGCCTCTGTCTCACACTCCCCACCCTCCACAGGGTCTGCTTTACCCTTGCACTAGAAACAGAACTCTCTCACAGTGGTGAGTGTGCTCTGAAGAAAAGGTACTTTAGTCGATCAAGTTGTAGTAACGTGCCGTGTTATATTGTAACATAATGGCGTTCCAGAAAGGAGAGAAGTAATTAGTTAGATTACTCTGTTACCGAAAAGATAACACCGTTACTAATGCTTTTAATTTCTAACACATTACTCCCAACACTGTTGTGTAGGAAAAAGATCTGATAAGTTAAGTTCTAAGTTTTTTGGTGCACTTCTACTTTTTGTGCTATACTTTATACTACTCTCATTGACAATAGATAAAACATATAGAAACAGAGAGCCGCTGACTAACCAAAGGAGTTTTTCTCAAGAAAAATCTGGACCCGAAAATGGAGCGGTATTTCCCACAACTATTACAAAGAAACATTGCATAAAATGAATTACTTTTTAATTTCACACCAGTCCCTTTGATGTTTCTAAATGAATAACAATCTTCAAATACTCTGAATATTAACAGGTTTGTTGACAATAGGGAGACTAAATGTTTCCTTGGTGGACTGTGTAATGAAAAAAAAAAGATTTGTAAAACAAATACTCTATCAAAATATCATTATCCACTTCAGCTGCTTGACTCTATAATTTCATGCTAGAACTGCCCTATAAAGTCATTTTGAAAAGCTCTGACCCAGATTAAAAAGAGGCTAAAGACTTCCAAACGTTCTTTCTTTTTTTTTTTACTGTTTGTCCTTAACACTGATCTAAAGCTTCAAAGTATCACATATTTCATTTAAGGTATTTAAAGTTTAAATTTAGGCAGAATTTGATGTTCCATTGCAAGGTCAAATGCTGTATCTGTTTGATCCTCCTTCTATTCTGACATGATGAGTATCATTAGTTATAAGAGGCAGTAGACATTGAGAAAAGTTAGAGAAAATTTAAAATCCATGTTCTTGGAAATTATTCAACAATATTTGAAGGCTTTGTTCACATTCTGACATGTTCATAAAAAACAGAATTACTGTGCCGGTGGGTGTTTGGGTAAAAAAAAAAAAAAAAAAAGCAGAAACCTCTCAGATTTTCAGATTTAGAGCCACCTTTAATTGCCAAGTTTGTGCATGTATCATGGCGGCTTTTTGCGGTTGGATTTACAGTGGAGATGAAGACTGAGGCAGAGTATGGTGTTATCACCAGGTCTATATTTGTCCAAGTTCAGCAGATCTTAATGGACTGTCGAGCTTTTCAACCACAACAAGACCACTTTTCTCTACTGACAAACACAGCTTTAAATACTCTCAGATGCTTAAGGACTAAACCATTATTTCCTTACAGGTGAGCTTACAAAATTCCACCAACAATCTAAATACACATACCAAAGGATGGGTGGTTAAGGTCATGGTCAATGAAGTGTAGTCCCAGACTGCATCCTCTGCAGGCTTGTTTGTCTGGTATGCAAACTGCAGGGGGTCCAGCAGGGGTCCCGTGATCTCCTTCAGCTGCTTCAACACCTCTTAAGAATTTTATTGATCATAAACCTCATGGCTATAGACCAGTAGTAATTTAACCCTGTGAGTGGCACCTTTCTTGTTGGCTGATAAAGTTTTGGAGTGTCTGAACCACAAGGGGCCCTCTCACATGTTTTAATTATAGCTCACATCTCCTGCTCCTAGCTCTTGTAAATTTACGTTTCTTGAGGACAAAAGCAAGAACTCTATTGTGGATAGAAAAATTAGCTTTGGACTACTGTGCTGATTTCGGACAGCCTTTTGCCCGCATGTCAAGAAGCGACGGAAACGCACATGGGCAATACTAGTCAAATCCACGCCTACAGCCTTCTGAAAAAGAACTACAAGATGCATTTCTGTGAGATGGACGGTGCTTATACGTCTTGTCACACAAAGTATTGTGAGATTCATTATAGCTGCTTAGCACTGGTAAGGGACATCACAAAGTCCCTATGCTAAGGCAACTATAGCAGGAAGCATACAGGCTCTTTTTCCTACCTCCTTCTTAACTAACTGCACTATTCACACAGCACTTATCAGGACAAACGTTGATGCACTTCCACTTTGGCTGAAGATTCCTTACCAATTAGATGTTTTTGGATGTAGCCATGTTAAAGATCTGAGTAAAGATGGGGCCAGTTGTTCAGCATATGCTCTTGGGTATGAGGAAGAGGCGTTGTCAGGTCCTGGAGATTTCTTGCTCTTCTAATGCTGAAATAGCCTATTCACATCTTTCTCAGAGATCTTAAATCTAGCTGAGGGGTCTGAGGGAGGGTGGTTAGTGCATGGGAGAGTGTCAGAGAGAAATGTGGACAAGTTGGTGGGAGGCTGCCTTTCATGCCTGCAACAGAAGCCTTTAAGGTTGTCGGCCTGATGACGATTCTTGGGGAAGGGCTCTTGTAGGAAGCAATATTTTTTCAAACCATTTCAAGCTGCAGTTAGGTTGTTACCTGAGAAGCCCTTTAGCTTTTTCACTATAGCAAAAATAGATGAACAATAAATGAAAATATATCTTTGTAATCTTTTCAATCCCAAGAACAAAAACATAGAATTGCCAGTGAAAGGTAAACTTGGACCCTAAAAAACATATAGATTGCAGATTTTAGTTTGTACTTAAGCCAGTTCCTTAAAAATTTTAATGGCTGAAAGAAATTAACTATGAGGCCCTTCAGAGTATATATCAAAGATGGACATTTAATTCAACAAATGAAGTAATTTATGATGTTTTGTTTTTGTAATAAAAAGGGAGGGAGAACCCAATCAATAACCATAGGTAAACTTATGCTCTCTAATTAGCTAGATGGCTTCCATTTCTGCCCTCACAAAGCATTTTGTCCCAGGAGCCAAGTGGATAAAAATTGGGTCATAAAAGTTCTAGCTCATGTAGAACTAAGTTAAGTCTGCACTGAGATTTGAAGTCTCTTAAGGGATAATTTTGGGAAAAAATCAGAGACATTTACCATGGGTTATTTACATGAGAAGATTTGTTTTAAATAGATTTTATAAACATTCTTAATGTGCTATAAAATAGGTCTGTCTGTCACAGACACAACCTGATTCTTGACTCAAATTAAGGCAGTTAATAATGCTCATGGCAAGATAAATCTGAAATCTATATTCAAAGAATAAAATAAAACAATGCTGACTATAGCCTGTTAAGTATGAAATAACCTCTGAGACAAAAAGGCTGAAATGGAAAAGAATGTGTTCAACAGCCAACTTGCCTGGAACGAGGGACAGTCAAAGATAGTGAAATACTGCTCCATGTGGTGAAAACATTCTACCATGTGGAAGACATTTATAAATCTCCAATACAAATATTTTTTCTAATTAACAATATGAGAGGTGGACTTTTTTTCCAGCCACATTTGGTTCTGTCTCATTCCGCCTACTTCTACACTTCGAACACTTAGTTTTAAGTATATAGTGTAGATAACACAAAAAGTCAGTGCACTGAAGGTACCCGGATGACCCCCTAAAAACGGTCACAAAATGCAGTGTGTAACGATGGACCCTACTCGCACTAAACGGACGCCATCTTGACTACAAAGCAGAAAGGGAGGGACTAGGGACATCGGGAAGATGTTCCCATTTTGAAAATAATGGCGGACAATTCAGCCTGGTGTAGCCTACTGCTGCACTGCAATTTCTGCATGATAGGTGTTTGTAAAATACACGAACATACCTCATGTTCAGCCAATAGTAGGAGGATCCTGCGTTGACGTCGGAGGCGATGTATTTTCCGCATGCTGTGAGTGTTAACGATTGGTTAAAGAACGTGTGTGTTTGTAAACAAACGCCGGCATATATTTTTGGCGGGCTTAAAATTCGCGTTCACGTGTGTTGGATTCGTCACGTCATCCTGTTTTCCGGTAAACGTTTTAACATAAGTGTTCCTTTTGGAACAATACTAATGATCAGAGTGGGCACTACGGCAGTAAGTGGTCAGTGCACATTAGCAGTGCACTGACGGAATTATTCGGAATGAGACAGACCCCTAGTTTGAAAGTTTAGTGTTATGCTAACCCAACAAACTACTTCTGGTGGACCTAACTACACATACACTGTAGGAGGAACAACAAAGCACTCACTAAAATAAAAGACAAAAAAATTTAAAATATAAAAACAGTAGCTTTTATTGGCTATTTTCATTTGTCAAATCAAATCAGCTTGAAAATTATATTGTTTATATATATATATCTATATATATATAGATATATATATATATATATATATATATATATAAAACCTCCATAATAACTCACAATCACATGTGGTGTTTTTTGACATCTGTGGTCTAGTTGTATAAGGTCCAATTACATTGAACACACCAATCCCCTAGCAACCTCTATATTTCTGATGTCAATGCACGTGCACACTTGTTTTCTAAGGGTAGCAGTTTTTCTGAGCTGTTATATGTTGGTAAAATTGATCAAGATAACATGACACAGCTACTCTCCTATTGGTTTTATTTCAGACCGTTTGCAACATGCAGGTCAGTCTGTATAAAGCTGTCGGGGGAGAGGGGAGGGGCGGCATCCTGGAGCGTGCTGTGTTGAAAAGTGGCCAAAGCAGCTCTACAGAAGGCGGAGACTTGGCTGCTCTCAGAAGGAACAGTGCAGTGAACGGAACGCCATCATCCAATTTGCATATTTGTTCAAACATTTATGACCCAGGCTGTAGGAATAAGACGTTATTAAAATAGTTATTAAATATGTTTGGAACTGCAAATGACCTTTATTGAATGATTTATTAATTTTAATACATTGCCTGAATCCACACTACATTAAACAAACTATACAAAAAAGACTTTTATAAGAGGCAAACAAAGTGAATGAGGTGAGTGATTGAAGCTCTGTGTCAATCAAATTCAGGGAGTTATTTTTTTTTTTTTTTGCCACTTTCAGAGGCAAAAAAAGCTACTTTTAAAAATATATTTCCGTCATATTTAATTCCCTCTTTGTAATCCATGGTGGGATCACCAGCACCTTTGTGCATGCTTGATTCATTTTGCTGTAGGTCTCCTTTTTACTCTGACTGCATGCCGGTGAGACAGTGCTGAGGGAAGCAGTTCTCGCTGTTGCCTCGACATAGACATAGGCCAGAACGATTGGTGCTTTCACGTAAAGTCGCCACTAACGCAGACAAATTCTTATTGCTAATCACAATCGCAAAAAGTTCATAGAGGAGGTTGAAAATTCCCTAAATATAGCACCAGAGACACTAAATGAGCAACACAGGAATCTCGTCTCTAACTTTCCTTTCCTCCTAAGAGTGGCACACAGCTTCCGCTCAGCCACTAGCCAGCTTTGCAGCCAGACAGGAAGTAAATCCAGTGTTGGTTTTCAAAATAAAGAGGATTTTGTCCTTTCATGCTTAAATTCATTTGAAACTCTGATTATGGTTAGTATAAGTGTGCAAGTATATGCTATATTTAACATAGGGTATATATTTATGTCTCATTGTTTTAACATATATTAAAAGAAAATTAATTCTGAAGGTGTGCCGGCTTTTATTTTGCTGTGGCAGTGCGCCACAATCAATTGCATGTAGCGGAAACCCTGGTGCTGTTTGTATCCTTCTGAAAAGGCAGAGATTTGAATTACCCCTAAGGTAAACACATTGAATAGCGTAATTGCATACAGACTGATGTTTAAAAATCCTTTTTTCTGTTAATAATGATGATTGTAATGCTTACATTTAAGATTTGACATTTAAGATTAGAATATTACATCAAACCAATAAAATGTGCAATACAGGAATGTGGGCTTAATGAAAAGTATATATGATACTTGCTTATAGGTTATTCTCAAAAGGTATTTAATCTGACAAATGAGCCTCATTAGAACCCATATTCTAATTAATTGAGTATGCCTGTATGTATATTTGTATTTTGGTGTCTTTATCCTTCAAAGTAGAACTTTTGAAAGAATTCCCAAATCACTGTTGTTTTTATTTGCTTTTGCAAGTCTTATTACTTTCAAAATGAAACCTTCCAAGTTATTACTTATGGACCTCCAGTGTGTGTGTGGGCAGTATACTTCAGTATGTGTGCATCAAGAAACCAATCAAGAGTCTAGTAAAAGTCAAGTAACAACAGACAGAACTGCGTGGGAAGAGGTGGCAACTCAGAATATACCAGTTGGTGGAAAAATTGGCTGACGCACTGATATGAAATCTCCAAACTTAAAGTATTCTTACTCTCAGCATGTTAGTGAGTTTTTGGTGAAAACCTCTAATAGAGAACTGAAAGAGCACTCTGTGGCCAGTGTAGGATGACTGCTTGTTGAAACTCATTGCATGATGAAGTTAGATTCCTGTGATTAATCCCTGAAGAGAGGAGGGGTATGTCTACCACTGACAGAATATATAGAAGCACCTGGAGAATCGTAAGTCTGATTCTCTTCACAAATGCCTGACACCTCATGTCAAAGCACTGGCTACACTGTACTGCAGGGGTCCGTTCTTCGTACGGTGCTTAAAACATCCAAGATCAAATGAGACATCCAAGATGATTTCATCCGGCTAATCCTGATCCGGCTAATTGGGTTCTTCTAACACACCTGTTGTTTACGATTAGTATGGCTGGATTGAGTTATCTGAGACAACTGCGCGTTCATGCGTTTGTTTAAAAGGGGAAATGTATCGATAGTAGAAACATTGATCAGCAGCGCTGCTATTGGCTGTTCAGCATGGCCAAAGAACGCCCACAGTTTTTCTCCAAGCAGAACAAGAGCTTTTAATGGAAGGTTATGCCGAATTTGAGTCATTAATTAAAACACCTAAAAATCTGCTAAAGCCAGGAGAGAGGGCTGGCAAAAAGCAACAGACAAATTAATGCGTAAATATGTCCTTGGTAGATGTTTCTATCACTTTCTACAGTATGAATTTTTGCATTTTAATAATAAGTACTATGTTCTTTTATGTCAGAGCCTCCACGGGACCCACTAGAACATGGGAACAAATAAAAATGAAATACAAGAATATTCTACAAAATGGTAGCCTTTAATTATTATACTTTATTTTAAAAAGGCACTTGTTATGTCAAGAGATCCAAATTTCAGTGTCATTCCTTAGACACTGGAAGTAAAGGACACATGCAAACTGGGAATTTTAACAAAAAAAACAATCTTTATCCATAAAAAATGAAGTTCTTCCTTTTCCAAGTCATCCACAGTTTACACGGTAAAACTGTATTGCTCCGTGTCTAGATAATCCATCCATAGTAATACAATATACGGCTCGACAGGAAGCAAGCCTTTCAAAGTAAAGCTAAACTTCACAATAAAATGGCCTGAACAAATCTTCTTACTGAATAGGATAAAAATAAAAAGCAAACCACCATACAAATAACTTAAAATTCTAGATTTATGGCTCCAACACCACTTTTTCCTCTTTAAAAGCCACTGTTAAATGATGTGTTTGTCTGTTTATAACAGCCACCAAGAAAAATCTCTACACTGTCGCGCTGCGCTAAAGGATCCTGTCTATTGCGCAATACGCGATTAATTCAAAAAGCTCTACAAATTATTCTTGCACCTTCCGCAACAGGTTGCAGTCGTAAAAATGGACATGGCTACGGCAGACTTTCCTATCTCCTCCGCTTATACAGCTGTGATCTAATCTTGTTTACATGAAATAAGCCTGCTCTGGAGCAGGCTCAAGCTGGCGCACATGTTGCTATGACAACAAGTGCAGGAAGTCTTTCGAAGAACCAAACGATCCAAGATCATGCCAAATCGTCAACAATTAAATCCAGCTAACTGAGTTAGCGACGTACGAAGAACGGACCCCAGAGCATGACATTAAGTTTATGAGATGAAAGGATATTTAATCAAAAAAAATTGGGAAAACTAAAAATCTTTTGTTTTTAATGGGGGTAACAGTTTTAAATATAGTTTTTTTTTCAGGAATATGCAGTCTCTGTAGAGTATTGATAATAAAGATTTCAGTTTTAACTAGTCTATTTATTGTGGATTTTACTCTTTTCTAAATCATTTCTAAATCAACCTGTCCGGTACAAATTTTGTCATTTGTACCGGGCCACTGGGGTCCACTAAGGAGCACAAAATACTCCAAGTCAGAGGTTGGTTAAAAAAAAAAAAAAAAAAACACCAAGCAAAACAAAGCGTTGAATCATGGGCACAGGGAGAAAATCTATATATATTTTCAGAAATACAGTGAAAACAGATATGCTGTTTTCATGCTGTGTATAATTTATATTCGGGGCACAAGTATGTATAAAAAAACTCCTTTGATCTTGTTATAAATGATATTTTCTTCTTCTCATCTTGGTAGGCTATGTATACACCAGTGCATTACCTATGAGTAGAGGGTGGTTGTTCAGCTGAGCTAAAAACAGTATGAAGAGCATCAATTGAGGAACATGCTTTTCTACAAGGTCCAAGTGGCTCACATACCCAGAAGCAGAGAGGTATGTTTTAAAATCCTACCGTGTGAACCAGCCTTTACATTTAATTTATTACATAGGAATAAATTCTGAGAACTGCATACAAGCACTTTAATTTTAATTTGATTTGAAAATATATAGCATTTAAATATTGCAAGATCTTAAGACTATACACGATTAAGACTGTCATAAATGATTATTTTAGTAATCGATTAGCCTGACGATTAATCGAGTTATGAACCCTAACCCCTATACATAATCACACTCCTAGTTTAGTCTTAAGAGTCGCCTTTTCGGGCACTGAGTTAAAGTTTTGAAATCTTAGGTAAAAGATTCCAAAAAGTAAAATAAAATAAAATACATGAAGTGTTGCTAAAGCGAGTATTACGAGTGTGAAAATAATATATACGGCTAAGTCCAAATGTATTCATACTCCTGGCATGTTTTTTAAAAATTATTATTATTATTATTATTATTATTATTATTATTATTATTATTATTATTATTATTATTATTATTATCATTATTTTCATTCAACCAATAAGTTTGCTTCTCATAAGGAAGTGCAATTAGAGAAAAAAAAATTATGTTTAAATCAGCCAACTCAATTTTTTTTTATATTTTTTGTCTACATAACTATTTCCTATATGCAGTATGTTCTTTAGAACTGAGACCTAGGGTCTGTCTCATTCCGCCTACTTCTACACTTCGAACACTTAGTTTTAAGTATATAGTGTAGCTAACACAAAAAGTCAGTGCACTGAAGGTACCCGGATGACCCCCTAAAAACGGTCACAAAATGCAGTGTGTAACGATGGACCCTACTCGCACTAAACGGACGCCATCTTGACTACAAAGCAGAAAGGGAGGGACTAGGGACGTCGGGAAGATGTTCCCATTTTGAAAATAATGGCGGACAATTCAGCCTGGTGCACTGCAAAAACAGAACTAAAAACAAGTAATATTTTCTTAAAATGAGTGTATCTATTCTTGATTTGAGCAGGTAAATAAGATTATCTGCCAATGGAATAAGATTTTTGCACTTAAAATAGGAAGAACTGATCTCCATCGTCTTATTTCAGGTGCAGTTTATCTAATTATCTTATTTTAGGGGTAAAAATACTCACTCCACTGGCAGATAATCTTATTTACCTGCTCAAATCAAGGACAAAAACCCAAATTTGAAGAACATTTGACTTATTTTTAGGTCTGTTTTTGCAGTGTGTAGCCTACTGCTGCACTGCAATTTGTGCATGATAGGTGTTTGTAAAATACACGAACATACCTCATGTTCAGCCAATAGTAGGAGGATCCTGTGTTGACGTCGGAGGCGATGTATTTTCCACATGCTGTGAGTGTTAACGATTGGTTAAAGAACGTGTGTGTTTGTAAACAAACGCCGGCATATATTTTTGACGGGCTGAAAATTTGCGTTCACGTGTGTTGCGTTCGTCACGTCATCCCGTCATTTCCGGTAAACGTTTTAACATAAGTGTTCCTTTTGGAACAATACTAACGATCAAAGTGGGCACTACGGCAGTAAGTGGTCAGTGCACATTAGCAGTGCACTGACGGAAGTATTCGGAATGAGACAGACCCCTAGTTTGAAAGTTTAGTGTTACGCTAACCCAACAAACTACTTCTGGTGGACCTAACTACACATACACTGTAGGAGGAACAACAAAGCACTCACTAAAATAAAAGACAAAAAAATTTAAAATATAAAAACAGTAGCTTTTATTGGCTATTTTCATTTGTCAAATCAAATCAGCTTGAAAATGATATTGTCTATACTCTCATTGAATATACTGGCCTAGTTTTGTCATAAGTGTTTCACTGCAGATCATTTTTAACAGCCATATTTGTGTATATATATATATATATATATATATATATATATATATATATATATATATATATATATATATATATATATATATATATATATATATATATATATATGGGTGTGTGTGTGTCTGTGTCCTTTACAATAAGCAAATAATTCTCTTTCTCCATGGGCTCTTCGCCGGGGCCACAACAAACACCCCAGTTGTCTGAAGAGCAAAAATGATGAGTCTCTCGCATTTCTCTGTCAGTGTCTGTAGGAAGCCCTTTTGGCCCCTCAGCCACAGAACAAATGTCTCACAGTTTGTGTCACTATCCTCTGAACACACTGTGTAACCTTCCCATATGCTTGGACCAGTCTGTGGTTTATGTGCCAGTGACGCTGTGAAACTGGGACTTTGAACTAGCTGAGCAGCTTTGTTTTCTGTGGCAGGTCAGGGCTTTTTATGCCAGACTCTACAATGCACAAAGAGCATGATGCAAGGTCTTTATAGCAAATTCTCAAAAGCAGTAAACAATCACCTCTCACCCAGGCTGTTTTCACTGTCCCACCTCTAATATTTCTATGTACATATATTTTTAACAATTATCTGTTAAACAGTTGACGATAGATTGTGGAATTAGACTTGGGCTTTTGAAGAGCGACGACATAAAACTCACAACAGAGGATGCTGTTCTGTAAGATAGAAATTATTGATTTATCATCCTAAAGCTTTCAACCTTCTCCTATATGCTCCAAGTTTAAAACTATTAACATATTGATTAGCACAGTAGAGGCACTTCATGATTAGAATTTAATCAATGGTAGCTAGCAGCCTGACGGCCAAAAACTGAGGGTCAAGTTTATGTTCAGTGTTATTCTTTACGACTACATCAGGATACGCTACAGGCCAGGACATACGTACATGGCTAGCATAACTCTAAGTGAAGACGTGAACAAGTTTTCAAAGTCACTTACCAGAATCTGCTGCAACTTTTCTCCTATTCTAAGCTGGATGTGAGTGTCAGATGATAATACATCCATTATCTATACCCGATTATAGATACAGGGTCTCGTGCCTATCTCAAGCTGCCATTGCGTGAGAGGTGGGGTACACCCTAGACAGGTCTCCAGTCCATCACAGTTAGATGATAATAATTATTGTTTAAAAGGTAATTCCCATACTTATTGAGCTGGCATTTTATTTTTCCACTTTTCATATTGAGTATGTTGAATTTGTTTTAACATCACAGAAATTCTTACTATCCCCTCCCCTTTCCCTGTAAAAATCCAGATTTTCTTAGACAAGTCTTTGTAGAAGTATCCATTCGCCATGAACATTTGAGATTCTTCACTTTTACAGCTACACACTTCAATGTAGTTTATTGGGATTTTATGTTCATACAAAACAATTGCATTGTTGGGAAGCAGAAGAGAAATGATTCATGGTTTTAAAAAAAAAAAAGTAAAAATAAAAATGTGGCAAGTGGGGTTGGAGCATTTGCTCTTAGCCCTGTTTCTCTGGTAACCCTAAAAAAAGCTTTCAACAGGTCACTTAATTAGAATTAAAAGGAGAATTTGTTTGCACAAAGTGTTCCCAGTACTGTGAAGGTTTCACAGGTTTCTTTGTAGAACTTAAATGATTAAAGATCGTGCAGACCAAGAATACGATTGACAGTTGCGGAGAAGATCAAAACAGAGAGTTGGGTTATAAAACTAAATCATTTTAAGGTGCATTGCTCAATCTAATTTCTGAAATTTAAGATGGCAAAACTGCAAGCCTACCAAGACAAGTCTGTCAACCTTAAACTGACAGGCCGCGGAAAGAGTGCATTGATTTTCATTTCATTTTTTAATTGTATTTGTTTCTTTATCAGGGACCATGAACAGAAAAGATTAATCTCAATGTGCAAAGATGTGCTGTTCTAGATTATATATTTTTTCCCTAGCTAATTTCCATTCATAGTTCCAGTGGTAGATACAAGAGAGGTCATTAAGGAGTACAGTAAATATAACAAAAATTAAAAGATCAAGTAAAAGTTTCAAAACACATGAAATGCTATATTAAAAAAAATCAATCAGAGATGACCTTTTGGCTTGCATACAAAATGTTGTGTTTGATGAAAAAAAAACACACCTAAAATGAGTCTGCACACAGCATTTTCATGGTGAAAATGTTGCTGGTATTGTCATCTTTTGGGGATTCTTTCCCTCAGCAAAGACAAAAAAGCTTGTCAATCTTGATGTGAAAAGGAATGTTGCTAAGAATAGGTATATTCCTGAGGAAAACTTGTTAGAAGATGTAGAAAAAACCCCGTCAAAGTGGGCTTCAGCTTCATTGTCAAAAAGGACTTTGATTCTAAGCATAGAGCCAGAGCCAACATGGAAGGGTTTAGATCAAAGCCTGTTCATTGTCCAGTCAAAAGGTCAGACCTAAATCCATCTGAGGTTGTGTGGAAAGACTTGAAAAGTCCTGTCCACAAATTCCACTCCCGTCCAATCTGATCTTGAGCAACTTTGCAAAGAATAAGGGGCCAAAATTTCATACACAGAATAATTGTATTATTATATATAATACTATCATATTACAATAGTATTATTTTTTTTATTTTCTAAATGCAGAGTTTTAATTATTTAATCAGAGTTAAATATTTTGGAATTTGTGGTTGTATCGTGACAAAATGTGAAAAACTTCAAAAAGTATGACTACGTCTGCAAGGTTCAGTAGATGCCAGTTTTTAATCACTAGTGAGTGTTTTTAAGCTATGAAAATTGAAGTCCTTCAATGTTTCCCTGGAAATGTGCCTTCCTTTTTTGCAACTTATCCTCAGAAATCTTCAGCAAAGCTTCTTGTAAGGACTCATTCCTTACAAAAGCATTGCATTGTATTCTTGCTCTTTCTATCTTATATTATTACAAATTAAGCGTTGAGCCTGTGCAATTTTTAATTTAAAATGTATTGTTGGTTAAAGAAAGAAGATAAGGACTTTCTTAGTTTGATTTCCGTACGATAAACAAACATTTATCTTGCAGTCTGTTCTGCTTCTTTCTGTCTGGAATCCTATTTTTGGAGAATGCCAGTCTCTAACAAACGTATCTGGAAGTATAAGTTTAAGCAAGCACACAGATGAATGTGCAGGCCCACTTTTAGTCCAATTGACACCATTCCCTGCTGACAGCTGCGGGGTGGCCTTCATCTACCACAACTTCCCCCTACAGCTCCATAAACATGCCTTTAGATGTTTGTTGGAATTCCTTCAATAGCGAGAACAGGGCACGGGGACAGATGCTGTAGGACACTTGTGAGCTCCTGCCGGGTGAGAGGTCTGTCAAGTGGCTCCCTCTGCTTAGGTCTAAGTTTGGGCAGTCACTGAAACAAATTCTCGACACACAAGATGTTTCTGTGCACTGCACTGTATGAATCATTCATGTGCCGCTTGCATGCCAAATTTCTCGCTGGTCCCTGCTCTGACATCACAGCTCTAGATGTCTCGACAGTAAAGGTTTCAACAAAAGAAATAGATATAGTGAGGAAAAGAAAGTGAGCCAAATGGAAATTTATCTGGTGAAAAAAAAAATGGTTTGTGGCTCTGGAGGCTTTTTACCCTTTAAACTGACAGACCTTTTGGATATAACTCCCCCAACACCACAGAGGGCCTTATCTCTTCGCAGCATTACTGCTTTGCACTTTTCATACATGCACAATGTAGTTGACTCTCTTGTGGAAGAGCACAAAACTATCTCAGGAGAGCATAAAACCACTAAGCTAAGGTAAATATGCGCCCCACTCTGTGCAACAGGTCCGCAAAAAAAATTCAAAGTCACAGTCGGATGGAAGCATTGCGATCAAGTTTCCCTACCTAACCAAAAAAAAAAAAAAAAAAAAAGAATGAGGCTAAGTAGCTATGTGATACAGGAGCATCTGTTCCAGCGTGTGTACTCTTGTACGCTGAAGCCAAAGCAATACTCGCAGGCCCTGAGAACAGGACCGAAGGCCAAGAGTATCGACGCCATCTCCTGCAGAGACAGGACTGCATTCCGGTGTAGCCGACTTAGCACTCAGCAAAGCAGAGGCTTAAAACGGACACACACAGTCACTCAAAGACATGCAGTGATAACAGAGAGGTAGTGATCACGGGGTGGGTTTAAGAGCTTCAAATTGCCCAAAATGAAAAATGTGACCTCTGCAGGGGATTGAGAGATAGAAAGACTGGGAACCTCGGGGCTGCTATTTCTGGTCCATTGGAGTGATCTAAATCTGGGGGTGGTTGGAAGCAAAGTCTCATGGGTAATGACCCTAAAAGCCCCCATCAGAAAGAGGACACCCACCGGTTTTTCATGGTGGTGACTGGGGACCTGGTGTGATAAAGAGCAATAATACTAAAGATTAAAAGCAAGTGATGTTTTTTTTGTCACTGTTTCAAGCCGTAATGGAGCATAGGTGTAGTACTTCCAATAGCTTTGAACCATTTTGAACTATTTTAGAGCATGCTGTGGGTTTGATGAACGAATGGACCATATAAATATCAGAACATGGTTTCAACCAAACAGCATTTACAAATTAAGTGTTTTGTTAGAAATCTGCTCACTATCTGCATGTAATTAAGTGTTAGAAATATCTCAGCGTGTATAATTGATAGGTGTTTGATTCATTAACAGATTAAATGACTGTCCCAATACCTAATATCCCCTTTACACAGAAACATGTGATTAATACAACACCTATGTTAGATTAATTATAATTTGGCCCCAAATAGGTAGGCAATTAATCTAGAACTCAGAGAAAGGTAGCCTGGAGGGGCAATGATGAAATATCTTTTTTTTTTCTGTTTTGATCTACTTTATCTCCATCTCCTTTTCATTCTAGTTAAAGAATCAGTAAGATTAAAAGTTTGGAAAATTTAGATACCGGCCATATTTTCGCGTCACTAAATATCTCTCAACTGTACAGCTTTTATAATTAACCCAAGTTTGATCCATCATGTGGAAAGAGTAATCCATCATCACGTGATGTTGAGCCTACATTGGCTTACAAGACACTATACTACTACTACTACTATATCAAAAGGAACACCGATATGACTACCAAACAAGAATCATAACACAGGCAAACATTTCCAAAAACTAAATTGCATAACTTTTTGATCAATTTTGCTAAAACAAAAGCATTTCTCAGATCATATTACAAAAGGACAGTGAATTATAAAATTCAATTCCTCCTCAACCACGTTAAGTTCACAAAACACACAAGCACTGATCTTCAGGAACCCCTTTCAATCTACCCAGTCCAACCACCAGAGGAAGATAACCAATTCTTAACAGTGCACACAGTGACCTTTGTCTTCTTTTCATAGTTAACTTTACAAATAACTCAGTTGGAATCACATCCTTAATTTGAATAAAAGTTTACGTTTCCTACAAGTTTCCTGAAACAACTGATATTCATACTTCTTACACATCTGTAGTTTAACTAAATTCAGATCACAAAACCAAGTGTCCTTGTAAACGGAACTTAAATCATTGAGAGAAAATATTATAGCAATGTCTTTAAACCAAGGGTAACTGTGAGCTTGGTCCCAATTAAAAATCTTCCTGTTCAGTCTCCTCTGACATGAGAACAAGTCGATTCCATAACCTCGCCATTTCACATCTTTTGTCAGGTTTGTTGTTGGACCGGAACGCAGACAAGTGCTCGAGAGTCGCATGTTGAAGATGATGGTAACTTATTAAATAAAGCAGGCTTACAGAATCACAGGAACCAGAACACGACAGAGATAAGACCTGAACAGAGTAGCATGACGGATGAAGACGGAGGACCTGACTATGTGTCTGACAAAGTGGACTGAAATTAAAGGCGAAGAGACGGAGGGAAACAATGGGGGGATAATTAGGCACAGGTGAAGAAAGTGATGCAATTAGGCTGTAGAAAGGATGGACATTAAACGGACAGAGGCAGGAAATTACAGAACCTAGCAGGGAACAAGATAATGGGCCAGGCATGGGAACAATCTAACTGAACTCAGAAAGGAACAGATATGACAGAACTACAGGAATAAAGAGATGCTGACAATATCTAAATTGATTTCAAGTCTGTCTTTAACTGGAATACTTACACTTTAAAAAACAAGAATCAGAGTGGAATTGATTTAATTCATCATTGCAATAAGGTTGATTTAACATGTAATGATTCTTCACAGTATTGTTTTAGCCACGCTACAAGTCTTAGCACATTACTTTTGCCAGTAGTGTGGAAGAATGCTGATAATGGTTAATGTGTCATGTGTCATTCTATTGTGCATTTCCTCTGCATTTTAATGTTTCTATGGATCTGAAACTGTAGCATTTGCAATGTGTATAAGTATTATAAACATATCACATAAGGTACACATGATCTTCATATATGTGGTTTTATAGGTTTTAAATGTTTCACAAAATGACACATTTAAAAATAAAAGTCTGAATCCATGTGAAATGCATTTTACATATGCCAATGTGCAGATCAGGGGAAAAAAATCAGCATGACAGCAGTTTAATATTTAGGGGGTGTTACAATCAGTGTACGTTTTGAAAGCAAAATGTATTTTCTAATAACAGAAATCAAGCACAAAAGCTGCCCAACCCAGTTACCTGTCACACTTTTCTGCCTGGATGAAGTTTGAAGTGTTATCTTAATTCAGCAACAATCTGTATTGTATCCATCTTTAACAGCAATACTCAAAAGGAATGTACGTATACCATTGTCCTTGATGTTACCTGCCAAAAATGTAATTTATTTTAGTCTCCATTTGATTATTAGAGTATATTACTCCTATGTAAAAAAATAAAATAAAATAAATAATGTGGCCTTTTAACAAATATCTGCCACAGCATTCCCAGTTCAGTGATATTCATAAAGGCTTGATAGTGTTGTTGAGCTTTATGCCACTCTAGATGATATAAAATGGCAAATAGAGGCTAATGTAGCACCTAAGCACATTCCAGTTTGCATTTCTTACTCATTTTGGAAAGGCAGACGTGAGTGTTATACTGATCAAGGCGAGCATTGGGCTGAATACTGATGTGCTGCTGCAGTAACGACATGAGTGTCAAAGGTGAAAAGCAGCAAGGTGAAAAGAGGATGACTCACAGGCAAGTACCAACCTAACAGCCTAGCAGAATAATTTGTGCTCAGTCTACACTTTCATAATGTTCTTTTTTTTTAAAAGCCAAGTTGGACAGACAGAACCAATTTTGTATAAAATGACAGTACAGCCAAGTGATGCTTGAATACTCATCCAAACTTTTCAAAAAGGATGCTTGAAAGTTGCCTTGAATGTGACTTCAGTTGTTTGTGTCTGGTATGGAATTATATTTAGCATTATGGTATACATATTCATCATGTAACGGCATTGTGCAAACCCTTCCTCTGATGTGACATTCATGGATGTTGCTCAGCACATTATGTAGGAAGAGTCCTGTTATTTATCTGGAAAATGACTCAGAAAACGTAGAGGCATCTTTTTGCAAATCACCTTATATATCCTTTCAAAACAATCTGACTTAGAATAATACTATTGTGGAGAAAAAAAAAAAAAAAAAGAATAATACTATTTATATGGAGATTACTTCTGAACGTATCACTACAATTAGTCTATAAAAAATTTAGAAAACAAGGAGAGAGAGAGAGAGAGAGAGAGAGAGAGAGAGAGAGAGAGAGAGAGAGAGAGAGAGAGAGAGAGAGAGAGAGAGAGAGAGAGAGAGAGAGAGAGAGAGAGAGAGAGAGAGAGAGAGAGAGAGAGAGAGAGAGATAATGACTTATAAAACTGGAGCGTTATTTAGCTGTCTCTCCCAAACTGGAGAAACTTAGGACAGTATTGGAAGTTATACATGTGCACATACACACAACGACATCACCCACCCACACGAACACAAACTAACCCACAGAAAAGTTAGGGGAAACAAAAAAAAGGCCTCAAAGCACCTGCCAAAGCATAGAACATGGAAAAATGTGACTAATTACATCTCTTTCCATGCCAGTAAAAGAGAAAATACCAAAGAAGAAATATGCATATTCATAGCAGGGCACAGTGGGATTGACTTGGCTGCTGAAAATCATCCAGAAAGAGCTTTTGAAGCGAAGAGAGATACAGCTCTTGACACAAATTAACAATTATTAGAGGAAAAAAATCACCGAGACAGGGATGGACTTCAGACAATTTCAGGAAGACAACATGATGTGCGCACCAAGCTACCTATTGATTTCTAAGAGATGTTAATATGCATACACTTCAGCTTATGATGTGGCTCTATACGCTGCGCTGTCATAGATCTGGGCACTATAATTGGCATGGCACGTTTAAATACAATTAACGCAATGCAAGCAGTGACAACAAAACTTTAATGTTTTCAAGCTGGTATATGGAATTGATTTCAACCCTGTTTCCCGCAACTTAAGCGCGTAATTACTTCAGTACATTGCAAAACCTGCTGGGTCAAAAAACAACCTAATTTGTGTAATATTGCCAACTCAGTGCTGTACCTGTGGGTCAGGTGTAAGCTTTTAAGGCTTTTAATAAACAGTTGTGTTAGATTAAAAAAAATCCTACTAAATATTGAAAACGGAAATTATTCATTAATAAACAAGGCGCTTGACAATCTTTATTTCCTCCTCAGTCTATCTTTGTATCTGTCTGTAAAAAAATATACTAATTTACAGAAAAGATCAAATTGCTATTCAAGTTGTTTCAAACTGGTTGAATATTTGGAAGCTGTTTTAGATTTTTTTTTTCTCCATATTCAGCCACTTAAGACATTGTTTAGAATAAAATCTGTGATGTTGAATGCCGGAAATTGAAGTTAAAATCGTTCCACTCCCTGCTGTGGGTAGAATTATAGCCTGTAATCCTGTAGAAGAAATGCCAAACAAAAATGCTATGTTGAGAATGTTCTTTTCCATGCTGAAATTGTGGCTGTTGCACTCATTTATTTTAACCTTTGACTTCATTTCAGGTTTGCAAGATGTCCTGCCAGAGTTCCTCCGTGGGCGTTTTGTGGAGGCGGCCCTCAGCTATGTGGCATGTAACTCGGAGGGTGAGCTGCTGTGCCGCAATAACGACTGCTGGTGCCGGTGCTCTCCTAAATTCCCAGAGTGCAACTGTCCCTTTGCTGACATCAAAGTCATGGAGGAGAACCTGGAGAAGAACAAAGCAGGCTGGAACAACTTCAATCAGGAGTTCATGGAATCAGGTATGTGCAGGTGTTGGAAGGCATTACATTGAGACAAGCAGGAAAACTGAAATATGTTGCCTTGTCAAATCTGGACTGAAATTTTCTACATTAATTCCACATACTTTAAAATCAAATGTGTGGTTTGTTAAGTGAAAAAGTGGATATTAATTTCCCCCCACAAAATAATATCATTCAGATTTAATCTTGTTCTCGTGAACGCAGCATTGATTATTGTTTTGTGAGCTGGATGTGTCAATACACCCTTCATTGCTGTGGCTGCTTTTATTGTCTCCTTTCTGTCAACAATATCTGGACATTAAGATTGATTTTTTTTTTCTTTTAATATCTTTTTGTAATGATTTTTTTTTTTTGGAGGCCACAGCAAAAGCAACTATAAAAAAAGTGGCTGTAAATATGTTCCTTTATTGGTAAAAATGTGAAAATGGTTTAAAGATTTTATAATCCAGCACTAAGCAACACTCAACGTGTATCTATCCATGATTCAAAAACAAAACAAGTAGATAATATTTTTTATCTTTTTTTAAGAACTAATTATTTTTAATAAACCTTTTGAAAAGTATAATACAGTTGAGGAGTTTGACTTCAGACTCCATATAGCTGTGCTGATAAAATAATTTCGCTGCCTCACAGTTGATCTAAGGATGTGCTGCCGACTGTGTTGCAGCACATAAATAAGAGAGATGAGCTGTGGACAGCTGGATGGGGGCCGTGTTGCATAAGTTTGTTTAATTCCAGTTTCAGATGGAGCAGGTGGGATGGTGATGATTTATTGCTCCAAGCTGGAGGCAGCTTGTGCACACTACCACTGTGTTTATACAGGATGTACCTGTGAAGTGTTGTTGTGATTACGTTAATGATAATTACTCTTAAAATATAGCGACAAACAGAGATGATTAGTGATAACCTACTTGGTTTGTGCCTCACTCACTGTCATTTTATTCATAAAGATACAAATTATAGTACAGCTGGATGCTCATCTGAGAAGTTTTGTGTGCACTGAGTTGTTTCACTTTGCGCCGGGAGGAGCAACAGGTGATGTACAAACTCCAGAAATGATCTTTTTTTGCTGTAGTTTAGAGGTATTGAGAGCAAAACTTTATAGACACACACACTCATGGGGAAAAAGAAATTAGACTACCCCTGATTTCTTACATTTATTGTTAATTTTAATGGCTTGTTCAGCTAAAGGTACATTTGTTTGAATAAATTAATGATAACAACAATAGTCCATAAAAGTTTAATTTAAGAGCTGATAATAACCAAAATCACTTAAGTGCTCACATTAATAGCTATGGCATTGTACTGCCAAAAACAATACTTTTAGGCATTCATGTTGTCTGTTCTGTCTTTTTTAGTCACCTGATACGCACAGGAGTTAGTCATTGATTGCATAACCATTCTCTTTGGATGACTGGTGTTCCGTTACAGACAACAATAAAGAAAATTAACAGAACATAAAATGCAGGAATGTGCAGTAAGAGCCAAACGGCTGAGGTAAAAGTGACAGATTATCTCATTAAATTGCAGTGTTTTAATACACAGCAACTTTATGTGGAAAATGCCAATGTGTACATGCAGTGCGTACTGCCTAAATCTTGCACGTTTGAAATTTGTTTGTTTTTTTCCTATGGTCTCTTTGTTCAGTTTATATTTTTCAGCATTCAGTGTTGTACAAATTAAACACATTTTTTAATCTGAAAAGGCACACTATTATATGGTTAATATATAAAGTCTCAACATAACACAACCAAGTTTTTTCAGAAATAATTTGTCCTTGTAAATTTTTGACAACAGTCTACTTTGTATAAAAAAAAACTGTTCATTCTTTCTACAGTAAATGACAGCAAAGAAACTATCGATGTTTTAGTAAATCTGTTCAGATATGAACACTTCATTCTATCAGTGTTAAATGACCAGTAATAATATTGTGATTGTATTATAACTCTCCTAATGTCAGGATGTTTTTTTTTTTCTTTTAGGAAGAGGTTGAGATTTTGGCACACCAATTGTTTTTCGACAGATTTTTCTCTCCTCCAACATTAAGTTAACTGGAATTTAGAAGTGTGCATTAATTTTCTAACTAAACTCTGCCTAAAAGAATTATATTATTTATAGGGGACTATCTGACTCTGGACATATGGCTACAAACAACCTTCAGGATCTCTTGCATGGCTGAGGAAACATTTGCTGTGGTGCTAGGCTATTGTCTGTCTTCTTCTTCTTGGTTTTGATGTAACTTGGTAATAAATCAGCTCATTTCTTTTCTACTTCCATACAATCTGCCTTTTGTGTAATTACAAAACTCACAGAAATTGGTGACGTAAGTCCCTACTGCCTGTGTTATTGCAGTGTGCATCACTAAGGTTTTTCCCACAGGGCTGTTGGTTGAGCCTCAGCCGAGCGTTCCCTAAAAAATAAACCGTGACCTGATCCAGATCTGAAGTTCGGAGAATTTCTGATCAAACAAGGAACACATCAATTACCCTCTGACCTTTTTACAGTCAATAAAACATTGTAAATGAAGTAACTTTTAAACTACTTTATAACATACGTCAAAACCAGACATTCTCTTGAGCTTATTCAATCTTACAGCCTAAAATTCAACCTAACGCCTTTTTGATGTTTGAAGTGTAAAGCTGCTGCATAATCAAATTACTGGACTATAGAACAAGTCGACAAAATCTGTCAGGATGAAAGTTAAGCCTCAGCACTACTGGGCCTCTCTGGTAGAGATTGGATCAGGTGTACAAGCTCCAGTTTCAACATGCTAGTCGGCTTTATCAAAACTATCTACCATAGAAAGAACGGCACAGGTGTGTGATATAATGATAGCCGCGCTGCAGAACAGGTCGGGCGTCACTCTCTTAATTGGTTGAAGTTTCCTATTTTTTCCCTTTGCTACATCTCAACACATTACCAGCTCACCTCTTAATGACTTGGAAGGTGTATGCAGGATTTAATTGGAAACAGGTTTCTGGCAGCTTGCCTCGCTCTTTGTGAGCGTATTGTGTCTCCCCGCAGAGCTCAGGTAATTGTGTGTGAGCTGCAGTTTGTGCAGGAAAGCAGTTGCTGAGTGACATCAGAGAGGTAAACAGGCTTTCTGTGCATTCATTTAGACTCACTTTGACAGCACCTGATTTTGCAAAGTTGATTTTTTGCTAGATATTAAAACTTTATAAAGATACACTAGCAGGGTGTCAGAGGAAAAAGGGCAAAACGGTGTTTGAATCCTGAGGTTTTTTTTATTTTGGGGGGAGTGGGGGTGTGTGTGTGTGTGTGCTTACATTGTGGGTTTTATCAGAGAGCTATCTTTTTGCTGTTTATCTAGAAAATAATCCCATAGTACTTCCAGAGGGGTGTGTTTGAGTAGGGAGCTGAAAATGTCAGCGAAGGCACATCGCATGCGCAGGGACGGAACAGGCATACGCTGCATTGCCTGGGGCATGCCTGTGTGGAGAGGCTCATCAAAGTGTAATCTAATTTTGGGGAGCACACAAGTTACAGTTACCCATTCACACACCAGCAACAGCTGCACATCAGGGAAATTGTGATGCAAAATGAATGCATAAAGGTGGAGGGAGGATATCTACTTGGCAAATGTTTGAATTTCTGAGTTGTGTGTGCCTATCGGTTTCGCCTCCTCCTGTGGCTCCATGTTTCTGGTCCTGATCTTCCTTCTTCTTCTGACTCGGGCAGAGAAGTGTTTTCAGCACCTATCAGTTCATTTAGTAAAGATCTGTAAGAAGCCTTATCTGAAAATGTGCTGGTTCTATGATACCAATGTTACCAGGTCCTTTAGAGAAGGGACATACTGACTTAATGAGTGTAGTTGAATTAAAGGAATGCATTTAAAGATTGATTTCTTCATTGGGCCTTTTTACACTTTTCAACAGATTAGCTTATAAGTTTGATGTGTGGTGTATCCTTAGACAATACATCTGTTTTATCTTCCAATGAAGTTAAATAGATTTTTTGTCTTCTAAAATATATTTCCCATATCTGAGAAGAACAACTCTGAATCAGGGCAACCACGGAGACAGTCAGTTTGGGTACGAAACAATTTTATTGTGCAAGGAACAGGTAGTGGAGTCTGGTCGGATCGTTCTGGGTTCTCCTGGAAAAGATGTAGTGGGTAGTGGTGAATAACAGGTCTAAGCAGATGGGAAGGTGAAGAAAGCTGAACTCACGAAGGCTGAGGCTTGGCAAGAGCCAGGGAGGGTGTTGTCCTGGATCCAGGTGTAACTCCAGCGACTGTCTCTCCAGTGTGGTTTGTGTTGGAGGGTGGACAGGCAGGTGAGCACAAAGGGGAGGACAGGGGCGGGCTGGCGGTCAGAGGAATCCAGATTCCAAGGAGGGTCCAGGCTGGAAGTCTTTCATGGGCTTGAGTTAATGTTTCACGCTGGAAGCGAGAAAGAACTGACGCCCTCCTCCTGGTCTCGGCTCCTCAAGTAGGCACCTAATTAGCCGAGATGAACCGCACCTAACCGTTACACCCTGCAGAGAAAAGAGAGAGAGAGACCAGACCCGCACCCAGACCTTCAGTATGACAATATTGATCTGTTCTTGTGGCAAGGATGGTATTTGTAAGACTTGGTTTACATCTCCCACAGAACAAGACAAGGGGCCGAAACAAGAAACAGGCTAGTAACATTGTTTGCAAAGTTAAAGAAGTCAATCTTTCATAAATAACTTATCACCAATTTAAAATGTCTCAAAAAGGTAACTCAGAACATACAAGTAGCACAAGAGCTCTCTGTTGTAAGGATGTTTTCTTTCTAGGTAGCAAGATGTCTTTGAAATGTGTGAAAACTTCAGGAACATCACACCTTCGGTTTTTTTTGAAGTTGGTAACGAGGCCAACTTTCAGAAAAAGCATTTGAATCCATGTTCTGTTTTTATGTTGTTGTTTTTTTGTCTGACAGCCTTTTTCTAGGAATTCACACAATGTATTAAAAATTATAACAAAATTTTATGGGTTTCACATTTAAAGAATAAAATCCAGGTGCCATCCTTATCATGCCACCCTTATCATGAGTTATTACAACCTAAATATTTATTGCTAGTGTTCTGGTGACATATTTAACGTATCAGAGTTTATTGTAAGCCTAGCACATTTCTGGTCACTATTGACAGACTGAAATTGGAACTCCGCTGACACATTAATGGTCCCAGACCTTCTCCGTCTTTCTAATTTTTTTTGAGGGAAATTACATTACTGGAGAAAATCACATAAAACATGGAACAAACAAGATTATTGTAAACAATTACATCTCTCATTCTCTTAAAGCTCAAGTGAAATGGCAAACGTACCAATTTTATCAGGTGCTGAAATTGTTTTCATTTTGGGCTTTGCTTCCTTTTTGTGATACAGTAAAAAGATATTGAACTCTTTCACCTACAGATTGTTCAAATGCATGAACGTCTGACCTCACTACTTTTGTTTTGACCATGTTGCTGACATACAGATAATGAGATACCATTATTGGATGTTTATTTGGCAATAATGGTCAACCCCTGTCACAATGAAGTCACAATTTAAATTTCATTTGTTAATAAGTTGAAAGTAGAATTGTTTTTGTAGCCTGAATCATTTTACCAGTGCGCAGTCTGTGTGTAGCAGAGGGAAGTCCTTTTCATCACATCATTAGCCAGCAGTTTGGGGCTTTTGGTGCACCAAAACTCAGCAATAACGACTTCAAAAGAAACCAGTGCTCCTGCTGTTGCTTATAATTTTTTATTGACTGACAATTACATTTGGGATTTCTTCCAAATAAAGACCAGCTTCATTTTCAATCCCAACAAGCAACCAAAACAGCAAATGAAGGACTTAACGTGTCTCACAATATGATGAATTTTGTTTTATATATTTATCTATGCATTAATGTGGGAGAAAAATGAACAGCAAGGTATTGGACGGTTTGAAATTCTCACAGTATGATAATGTTAAGCAGAATTTGTCTATTTCATCTACTTCATTGTATTTAAAGAAATAATACATGCCTATTAGCATGTATTTACATGAAAAGCGACTAATGACTAAGTAATTGTTACTACTGCAAACATAATCTAAGATAGTGAATGTTAGTTATGACTGTGTTAATACAAAAAAATGAAATGAATGCCTGCTAAATTCAATAGTCATTTTAAACTAAGTGAGTTTATTGTGCTGAATGTTATACCTGTTTGCTGTAGTTTCAAAAGACCATTAGAGAAGAGGTTGGTCCTGCTTTAGTCACACTAAGGGAAAAGTGTAGTTGCCATTTTTCATCCAGCTGACCAGCAGTGTGCAGCCTGCAATAGGTGAGGCTGTTAAAATGTTACTCTAGGCTCAATACATGAAATAAAAACTCTGTTACATTCAGTAGGATCCTATTATGTGCACAAATGAAACAAATGTATTCAAAATGAATGAACATTTGCCAAACAACAGCCGCTGAGCAAAGTCATGTGCATAAACAAAAAATGTCATATATATGTCATATTTGGTAAAAAGCATTAAAGAGATTGGAAAATTATTATTTTTTTTTTTATTCTTTTGCGATTTTGAATCATACCATATTAAATCTTCGGCATACCCTGATACTACTAATTGGCGTATGCATAAATTAAACTGGTAAAACAAGTTACGTCTACATCTGTATTCACGTCATGCTGCTGAATACCAGTCAGAGTTGGTCTCGTAATGAAATACAGATAGCAGCTAGAATTAGCACATCAATAGCATGTTAGATCCAACATGCCAGCCATTAGAGTGGGTCTTTGAGACATTAACTCAGCTCACACGACGAACAGGGGTTCTCAGGCACCGAGCATGAGGAGCGTGAGGATAGGATATAACTAACAAATGAGGTAACTCATCCATGAAACATAAGACAGAGCCTCTAGGTAATTAAGATTCAATTCTCGACTCCGAGGGTGGGCAGGAGGTGGTGTTAGCTTCACAGTGAGAAGACGACGGCGGGAGGAAAAAAGAGGTTTCCTTCTTCCTCTGTATTCACTTGAAGTTGTTTAGGGGAGGTTGTTGTATTAATGCATTTCATTCTTCACGCTATTTCGAAACCCTTTGAGCATGTTCAGCATTAATGCACATACAATAATTTAATTTCAAGTTGTCACATCCAGGTCGTGATGTAAATGGCTTTCGGATGAAAGCATACAACTAACCCATTACTGGTGGCTTGATGCCCTGAGCAGAATATTTCTAGTTTTCGCTGAATTTTTTGAGCTTTTCAAAACAAGATGTTGGACACAAAATTGTAATTGTATTTATTTATTAAATTTATTGTTTGTTGGCAAGATGCATTATAAGTGTGGATCTTCCATGCTTCCACACAAATAATTCAATTCAATTCAATTCAATTCAATTTTATTTATATAGCGCCAAATCATGAAACATGTCATCTCAAGGCACTTTACAAAGTCAAGTTCAATCATATTATACAGATTGGGTCAGATTATACAGATTGGTCAAAAATGTCCTATATAAGGAAACCAGTTGATTGCATCAAAGTCCCGACAAGCAGCATTCACTCCTGGGGAAGCGTAGAGCTACAGGAAGAGTTGTCTGCATTGTACATGGCTTTGCTGCAATCCCTCATACTGAGCAAGCATGAAGCGACAGTGGGAAGAAAAACCACCCATTAGCGGGAAGGAAAAACCTCCGGCAGAACCGGGCTCAGTATGAACGGTCATCTGCCTCGACCGACTGGGGTTACAGAAGACAGAGCAGACCAACAACAAGAGAGACAAAAAAGCACAGAAGCACACATTAATCTAGTAATCTGTTCTACATTAGATGGTAATAGCGGGTGAGCCGTCTTCTCTGGATGATGTCACAGTTAACAGAACGCCAGACCAGGTGTACCTACTATGAAGAGAAAAGAGAGAGAACAGAAAGTTAAAGCAGAAATGACAACACATAACCCTGTTAAATTGTGTCATTTGGCATTTCCATAGCTACTACATGCAGACGCACTCAAATTAGTTTGCTGTTCTTGGGAAAACAATGTGTGAAATCCTTAAAAGTAAACAAATCTTTAATTGCAGTAGCATAATCCCACATTATAGAATTTAGAAAACGGCAAAGTTTAGATTGAGAACACGTCTGCACGGGGGGGGGATCCCATCTCAGGACATAATTGTTTTCTTCTTTTTCGTTGTTTTTTTTTTTTGTTTTTTTCTTTTACAAAATTACTAATGGACCAATTATTGACACCCTTTTGAGATATAAAATTATCTGACACATTTCTCTTTCATTCTTTTTTTTTTACCTTAAATTAAATCTAGTTTCTAAAAACTGTTCATTAATAGTCAGAATTTCTTTTCCCCTGGGGTACAAATTTGACATACCAGAGGTCAAATTATTTTAGGCACATGCCCATATGCTGGATGAGGGCCTATGTTTATTTCCACCATGTACAGTGAGTCAGTAAGGAAAGTAAAGGCCATCTACAACGACCCGTGTTAGAGAACTGAGTGAAAAGTGGCATCTTGAGCTCATCCAAACTTGGGTGTGAGACTGGACAATGATCTTAAACTTGGTGAACAGATTAAATCTGTAATCAAGTCCAGTTTTTATCATCGGAGAAAATTGGCCAAAGTTAAACCATTTCTTTCACGACATCATATTGAGATTTTAACTCATGCTTTTATTATGACTCGTTTAGATTACTGTAATGGTCTTTACGTTGGGCTGAGCCAGTCTTTAATTATTCGACTTCAGCAGGTTCAAAGCACTGCTGCATACCTTTTAACCGAGGCACAGAAACAAGAACATATCACTCCTGTTTTGATATCCCTACATTGGCTTCCAGTTAATTTCCAGGTTTATTTTAAAGTTCTTTTATTTGTCTCAACTGTCTACCTGGTCTTGTCTCTCAGTATCCATCCGAGCTGAATCAAATGTATGCTCTCTTACGCTCACTCAGGTCAGCAGATCAGTTACTGTTTGTTGTCCTGAAACTAAAGGGGAAGCTGAGAGGTGAGCGAGCGTTTTCAGTCAATTCCCCCAAACTGTGAAATAAGCTGCCATTGCAAATCAGGCATGCCAACTCACTTTGTGTTTTGAAATCTTCCCTTAAAGCACTTTTTTTCCCTCTTTGGCTTTTAATTCAGTTTGAGATGCTGGCTGTTATTTTGTATTGTAGTTGTATTTTACTATCTAGCCATCTTTAGAGGTATCTCAAGAAGAAGCTTTTTAGGTCATTCTATTACAAATATGTCATTGGTACTTAAATTGGAGGTGTGTGTATTGGTCAAATGAGCAAGAAAGTAGCAAGAAACACTCAGGTGGGTTTGGTGTGAAACTTGGAAACTTGGGATGAATACATGAATACATGTGGTGGAGGATCTGTGATGCTGTGGACTTGTTTATCTTTTAAAGGGACAATGAAACCTTTTAGACTTACTTACAAGAAATGGAATCAACACCTTACATAAAATGAACTTTCCTTTGTGTCCATCAGTCTTCAGACTTAAATCTAGTAGAAAGCCAATGCAACTATTTGAAGAGAAGAGCAATTAGGGTAGAAGACTCTGAATAACGTAGAGGCAGTGTACAAAGAGGGGTGGTCAAAGATCCTTCTTACAGTCTGATTATGCTACAAAAATAATAAATACATTTATTTTAAGGATTTTAACATATGGTTACCAAGACTGCATCTATAAAAATAAATGTAAGAAGGTGTCTCTTTTCAACTTTTTCACTTCTACTTTTGGTTCAATTTCAAACTTGAAACTTCCAAGTCTACCAGGCTCATAATAGCCTTTTCTTTACAATAAGCTCTACAACTTCAGAGTCATTAGCATAGTAGTATACTTTTGTTCTGTCTTTGCTTGCTTGCATAAGGAGAAATTTAGAGCAGCTGTTTGTTTCATACTCTTGCTCATTAGTAGACTAATTATAAAACAGTCCATATTGACCATGCAAGGATAAGTTCAGACAAGCATTTAAAAATGCCACCATGGTGAAGAGCTGTTGTATCGGCTGCTTCACGTTGTCAGTCAGAGTGTTAATTGGATGTTCCTGCGACTCCAACAGGAGATTCTAATGTCAAGTGAGGAAACATGTTAGCAATGTGACCATTAAGAGAGGTTTTCAGGTTATGCATCAATCTGCAACAGTCCCTTTATTAAATACTCCAACAAAGACCAGTTTTTGTGACTTTTTTGAAACCCAGTAGGTTTGATACAAAAAGTCTACATACACCTGTTATAATGCCTGTTATTTGTGGTGTAGCAAAAGGAAACCATGATAAATAATATTATAACTTTTTTTGACATACATCCTGTATAATTCAACTGAAATACAAATACATCTGTCAGAATGAAAAATGCACAAAAGTAAAACAGCTGCAAGAGCCTGGTTCCAAAGGTGTTCCTTTAAACTAATATTTTTGTTGAACCCCCTTTCAATTTTGTTCAATTCAAAACCACTTTATTAGCATTAAACCCTTTTTTTTTGTAAAAAAAGTTGAAGACCATATATTAATTTCGTTTCACTTTACAAATATGCAGTAGTTTGTAAAGTGGTTTACCGCAAAAAAAATAATAATAATAGAAGTGACAGAATGTGGAAAGATGTAATGGCTGTGACTACTGTTACAAAGGATAACTGATAACATTGCTTCACAAACTTTATCTCAGGACAAAATATGTTCATACAACCCATGTAAGGCATGCAAGACACACATTCACACTAACAAGGACGGTGAATGAAGCAAATTCCTCAGATTACTATTTTTTAACAGATTTCTTCTCATTCCTCTGTGATGAATGAGATCTTAGTGAAGGCCAGGTCTGAATCAACGCTGTCTACACGGCTAAATTACTTTAATCCATCAGCTGCCCTCAGATAAAACCTCAGTGGTATTTGAAATTTCATTTCTGATGGGACTGAACTTGATGCTTCTGCTGTGCAATCAATAAAAGCCATGTTGACGACTCTAAATGGTGTGTATTATGAACATTCAGCACTGTACTGTGCAACTCCTCCTGCTGCGTGGTACCTTCATATCAGTAATAGGCAGAACTGCTTAGCCATTATATCCTCATTATAAGTGACAGCCACATGCCCCGGCTGAGGCTTGTCTCTTTCCTTTTGCATTTCCTCACCTTCTCCGTTTTGCTTCATAGATCTCCTCTTGTCATTCGATTATAGATTATTTGATTGTGTGAGCACAGAATATGGATACAAGGTTTTCTAGATAACCTAGTTTGTTGGAAGAAGGGGGACCTTCACATCAAGACATATTTCAAAGGGCGAGATAAAGTTTAAATCAGATGTTTACGTACTTGTACACTGTGTTAAAAGTACACTTAACCTTTCTTAACTGTCAAATCAAACTAAACTTTTGTTGATTTACATCACAGGTGTCAAACTCAAGGCCCGCGGGCCGAATCCGGCCCGTCAAGGTAAATAATCCGGCCCTCAAGAGCCAAAAAAAAAAGGCATCATGTCATAAAGTAGAGGCATATATCCTTTTAAAGTGTATAAAGTGGCTAAATCTGTGCCTCCTGTAAGTGTAACTCACCCCAATATCAACTTTTTTTGCAGATAAACTGTATAAACTGGGCCTAAGGTTGCTATTTCTATGTTACTGTGCATTTTTTACACTTCTATGTGAACTGGAATAAAATTATGAAATGAAAAGTATCGTCTATACACGTGCAACCGGCCCTTTTAATGACTTCATGACGCCAAAGTGGCCCTATATAGAAATGAGTTTGACACCCCTGATTTACATCAACGGAAATTGGTTATTTTAATACCCTATTTATTGAGCTTAATACCAGAATAACAAGGGAGATCATTTGTAAAGAATGTGTTTCACTATCCCAACAGTCAGAGGTTTCCCTATATTTCTATAGTATTTGCTAGAACTCCCATTTAAACTGTACGATTTGGTTCCTATGTCTTGGGTTTCCTTCTACAAGCTTCTCAAAGTAGTTGCTGCTGTAAATTTTGTTCCATTCCTCCTGACAGAACTATACCTTAGTATGTGTCCCCTACTCAGGTTTGTGGGCCACCTTGCTTGCACACACGTTTTCAACTCTATACATACATTTAGTTTGGTACTGAAATCCTATGGTTTGTGATGGCTACTCCAAATATTGGCTTTGTTGTTCTTAAGCCACTCTGTCACTGATTTGACAATATGATGAGGGTCAGTGTCCCTTTAGTAAATCCATTTGTGTCTAAGTTTAACTTCCTGAATAAAGTCTTGAAATGTTGCTTGATTTACACATCATATTATTTCCTAATTATGCCATCTAACTTGTAAAGTGCAGCAGTCCCCAGACAGCACAATTGAGCCACCCCTGTGCTTCACAGGCTTGGAGCTTCTCTGCTCTCCCCCTAAATCTTTCAATGACCATTGCGGACAAATACTTCAATGTTAGTTTCATCAGACCTTTGGACATGCCTTAAGTAAATAAGGCCTCTGTCACTGTGTGCATTTTATAGCCATAATCTGGCCTTTTTTCTGGCCACACTGATTGGCCATCCAGCCTCTTACTGTGGATAGTGACACTCATTTACCAACTTTTGCCAGTATCTTCTGTTTTACCTCTGCAGTTGACACAGATGTTTCACACCAAAACACATTCATCTCTGTGGCAGTGTTTGAATATTATGAGGATTGGCTGTTCTCATGGTATTTATAATTGCACACATTGGGTTGAATAGATGTCAGCACGGGTCTTTCAGAAGGTCTACAATTCTCTCACTCATATATCATTGGATTATGCTTGATTTCCCCAAGATATCACATAAGAAAGCATTGTATATACATACATGCAGCGCATAGCAGTGAGAATCCTGCTTGCAAGTTTTGATTTCAATTTTGATCTTTCCTTTGCTGAAACAAAGACATCTAGATGTGTACAGATTGGATGTTACTTGGTAGCCAAATTAATCATTGCATATGTAGTATGTTTAAATCATAGATAAAACAAGAAGACAACTTCTAGCAGATGCAGTACATATAGTTAGTGCAAGAGGTATCTAAAAAAAATGGGGTTTCAGTTATCAATCAATTAACCAAATTTTCATTTATAGAGTGCCTTACACAGCCAAGGTGACCAAAGAGCTTTACAGGTCTGTAAATTTAGTATAAGACAAAAGCTAAAAAAAATTAAAAAAGAAAGTAAAATAAGTAAAGACTAATAACAAGCCTAAAATTTCTCTCCACCTGGACCTAAAAGGTAAGTTAAGAAGATGAGTTTTAAAAGGGAGACAAAATAATTTAAGGTGTTAGATTTCCTTACAGTCAGAGGAAGATTCTACCAGAGTTTGGAAGCAATGTTATAAAAAGCTCTGTCTCCTTGGGTCACTAAACGAGTCCTATGAACATCTAAAAGCAACAAGAGTTTGGATCTCCAGGAGTCAAAAACATGCAGACAGCCAGTGCAGTGCAGGACAAAATATGGGGTAATGTTCTCACGTTGCTTCTTACCCGTTAGCAGATGGGCACCAGTGTTTATAAATCTGTGAAACTCACAGGAAGTATATTTTGCAAAGTCAGCTTAACACTCACTTCATATTTTTTTTTTCCATTATAAATGTAACCCATTCGGTTTTAGAGGGCAGATTTAGGGTGGCATACCACACAAGAAAAATCTTCCACATTAGTTTCCATTATTTCTGAAATACCAAAGATAATAATCTAGTAATCTCTCTTAAATGTTCTTTTGCAGAAAATGACAGATCACCTGGATTTCTGGTATAGCTGACCAGGAGACAAAGTTCTTAAAATAAATCTTATATTTTGATTTACTTTGCTGTGCTTGATTAGAGCAGAGATGATTAACAGAACTGGTTGAAGTTATCAGTGTTCCATCCTCTAGTAATACATCATTCTGGTAACTTCTGTCTTAAAATTAAATTAGTTAAGCAATTTCTTTGTAAAAACAGGTTTATTTTAGTAAAATGAGCAAGTAGACATATATTTCCAAGCTAGATTTGACCAACATTTGTTTGGGTAAAAGCATTTCCATAGGCATATAGATATGGATATGAATAACTCCAATGATTCTTAATTGGGGAAAAATGGCTGTCTTATAATGGCTTAAAAAGGAAGTTTTTTTGGTTTGGTTTGCCTCGTATTTCTTAGTTTATTTGCTCTGTGCTCTTGTGATTAATATTACTTACTTGTATATTTGAGCATTTTTTAAATCAGGGCTAACATGATTAAAACTGCTATAGGACAGATTTCCAGTGTCCAAGTAAATCACAGACAATAGCTTCCTTCAGATCCTTCAAATATTCCAAACTGTTATATCCCCACACAGATTTCAGTCTTAATTCACCTCTAATGGATTTGATATAGCCCTTTACTGAATCATGCTGTCTCCATGATAATGTTACTCTACTGAGAGGAAAGAGATTAGAGTCTTTTATTGGCAGGCTTGAGAGAGTGAGTGGTGAATCGCAAAAAAAATTCACAAATAAATGCTGTTTTGTTTTTTGTTTTTTACATATGGATCAGCTAAAAGCTTTTATGTATAAGTCAGGAGATGTTTTCAAAAGGAACATAAATTAAGAGTTAACATTTGCCAACTATATTTTGAAAATGCATTATCAAAGTGTAGTCTTTCAATTTCTCTGAGTTTGTGTGGCATTACCCTTTATGTTTTTCTTTTTTTTAGCGTTTTAAATCCTCCCCCTTCTTTTGTTATAGATTTTCTGGTCAGGTTAGCCATGTTGTAGGTTATAAGCCCAATGTTACTGGTTTATTGGGTGTGTTCTAACAATTCTGTTGAGCTTGATGATCTCAATCAATAAAAACATAGCCATGTTTCTGTACTAGGTACTCAAATAAGAACAACAGCAAACAGGCTTAAATCAGAGGCAACCAGACTTTTGCTCAGCTCTTTCTGAAAACGTTTCAACACCCATCCAGGAGTTTTTGTCAGTTATGGTGACTCCCACTTGAGCAACCTGTAGTTGAAGCATTGCTTCTAGGATGATAGAGGCCCATCTTCCTAGAAGCATTCTAAGTCAGATGCAAATCAGAGACCCACCCGTCATTGTCCTGGGTCGTTAGAGGCTGTTGCTTGGTGTGAGTGGAGTACTTGGTGAACTGAATCATGATGATTCTGCTGATGTAATCTCCTTGGAATGTTTTGGAGGACCGAGCTGTAAACACTGGGGAGTTGAAAGTGCTGTTCTCTTTTGACCAAGTTGGCTTCTTTCGCCCCTCTTTCAAACCAGAACTCCTGACGTATACAGAATGACGCAAGATGCAAGGAGAGACGCAGGAACAGTGTCATTCCATATGTGTCAGATATGGAATTTCCTCAATTTTCCCAAAACACAACATACCAGTTAATTTCAAACCCAATAACACTCTCAGACGAAAATGGGTTCATCTCAAAGACAGAAAACCCAAACCACAGCTGAGTGGCATTGTGTACGTGGTCCAATGCCGCGAGGACTGCTCAGATTCCTACATTGGAGAAACGAAACAACAGCTACATAAACGGGCAAGATTCAGTACTCCACTCCCACCTCAAGAACAAAGGGCACTCTTGACGACAATGATGTCCAGATTTTGGACAGGGAGAACAGATGGGTTGATCAGCACTCGTTTGGAAGTCTCACAATTAAGGTAATGTCTAACAATACCAAGGAAAATACACACAAAGATGGATGTTGATATTATTAACTGTGCCATTTGGTAATAAATGTTGCTAAAGATGGTTTGCAATAACCACACTAGAGTCACTTTGTTTTGATATATAGTAAAATAATGTGGAACATCAGAGCTGTCTAGCATTGCCTATTCTCTCTGTCAGATATCAAGTTATACACAACCAGCATTCTCATCACTCACTTTGTCTATAAGAATCTTTATTGTCATTGTTACCATAATGAAATTTTGGTGAGACACCGGCTCAGAAATCACCGAATTTTCACCCATTTCCCACAGACACAGTGTGACATAATGTTTTCAAACATAGACCAGGTGTTGCCCTCTTCTCTGTTCAGAGCTAACTTAATTATTTGTGATATACATTCAGCAATGTGCCACAGGTAGCAGCTGCTGCAGATTTGTCAGCGACACACCAAAAATACACACTTTCCAATTCCACCACACCCTAAAGGTGCTCTGTTGACTGTGAAGGCCACAGGAGCACAGTGAATTCATACTGTAGCCCCATTCAAGAACCCAGCTTGAGTTGATCTGATCTTTGTAACATGATGCATGATCTTGCTATCATCCTAAGAATGCTATATTGTGGTCACATAGTGGGTGGAGATCATCTGCCACAATGCTAAGGAAAGTTGTTGCAATTAAACAATGCTCATATGTTACTAAGGTACCCAAAGTGTGTCTGGAAAATATCCCACATACCATTATAGCACCATCCTGCACTGTGAATAGACGGTAGGATGCTTTCATGTTGTTTAGCTCAATCTTTGATCCTAGCATCTGAATGATGCAGCTGAAATTTAGAATCATCCAACGAGCAACATTTCAAATCTGTTGGTTTCCTATTTTGGAGATCTTGGGTAAATCGTAGTGCCAGTGTGTTGTTCCTAAGTGATAGGAATATGCAGCATAGCCCATCCACTAGAAGCTGACGTGTTTACAGATGGCACTCTTCATACCTTGGCTGTAATGAGGAGTTAATTGAGTTGCTGTTGCCTCTCTATTGTATCGTACCTCTCCTTTAGCCTCTAACATCGAACAAGAATTTGCACCCACACAAACGCCTCTCAGTGGACAATTCCTCCTGTTTCAGACTATTCTTTATAAACCAGAGTCAGCTTCGAATAGATGCCGGCAAGTCAGAGAAAATCAATGATTGGAAGATTGTTCACAAAATCTCTGATCAGTGCATCTCTATTGTAGTGTTCTCACATGTCTGTTTTGCTCAGATCATATCAGTGATTTTCAGTGAACTTTATTTTTGAAAATAAGTAGATGTAATAATCTGTATGTGAGCAGAAATGTGTACTAAAAGAAACAACCCTAAATAATAGGATTGCGATTATGTTGCCACTGCAGGAAGAGCAAGAAAACATGTTCATCTATTCTCTTTTAAAAGTGGTTGCCGCTGACAACAGGCAGAGGCCGTCAGGGTGGGTGGATGCCGACTTCTCACCTGACCTGCCGTGCTCTCTGCTGCCTCCGTGTCAATAGCTTTTCTTCAAAGACTACCCACTCTGCCATTGACAGCTCCAACCCAACATAAAATAAAGAAAGTTGTAATTTTCCAGGGTGATGGTGATGAACAGCGTAAGAGCAGATTATCCCATCCCACCCATCACATTCATAGGAAAAAAAGAGCAGCTTCGTCTGACTGTGGCAAATGTGTCTTTTTTTAACCATTAGGTGCCCTCCTTGAGGCTTTTCCTGGTCTTTTGGAACTACCGAGCTGCATGCAGGAGTTTCATGACATTTTAGCTCAGTATACCTGACTCCAGAGGTATCTGTTCAATGTTCCCACAGTGTAGAAAGATATATAATTGCCTGTTGAGAGTTTTGAGAAAGTTAGAGCGCAGCTTTAAGCAGAATTCTCACATTTTATTTTTGTTGCATAGTGAGCAAACCCTGAAATGTATACTATACAGTCTAGCTTATCTCTATGAGGAACTTAAATATTTAATTCATTTAGATGTACATTTTATTCCTTTCAACTATGGGAGGCAAATGTGCTTAAAATTCTACCATGAGCAAGAGAAATAAGGTAAAAACTAATTTTTTGTTGTTTTTATTTTTTACTTTCACCATCAAATTAATGTTTTAAAATCACTCTTTTTTTCCACCAGCCCTGGATGTAAATACAGTACTTGACTATTTAAGGCACATTTACTTACTTTTTGCCACCATCAGTTTCCTCACATCCAGCTGCATGTAGCATAGGTGCAATCACAGTTTCTTAAAGGTATAAGGAAAACTGCACACTGTTCTTCCTAATCATCACTATTTGTTGATGATGTTTCATACTGTGAAAGTAGGATAGAAATAGCCATCTTAATACTAGGACCTTTAACAGATAATGTCGGTCCATAGTCTGTGTTCACAATACCTCACCGCAGTTTGGTTGAGAATCACACCTTTACATGTCCACACGTCTCAACATCACAAAACATCATTCCTATCCACTTACAACTGTATCTGCAAATATTACCCTTCTGCTTTAAAGCTTTTGGAAATGCAACTAGAAAAATGAAATACATTTCTCTACAGCATAAGGATGACATTAGGAGTAGCTATTTGATGTTCAAATATGACCTCTACCTGTTTTTGTTAGATGGAAGGTAAACAGAACAAACAGGAATGTGTTTATTATTCAACCCTCTACCTGGCTGAGTCACTATTTCTGACTAAAAACTTGAAGAGCTTGATTTTATTTTCTCTGAATATCTGTTTAAAATTGAGTTATATCTGCTTCGGCAGATGACTGGTTGTTGCTATTCTCATTACATTAGTTTTCCATCAGAGATTGAACAACATCCTTGTTGTTGTTAAAATCCCATCAATGCAATTGATGTGTGCAGATGCCTCACCATCATTTGAAGTGTGTAAAAGCCAAATGCTCTATTTGTCAGCACGTGTTAATTAGTTCAGATTAGTCCAGCACTCTTGTGAAAAAGCTAAATGTATTTTGTTTGTTTCATAAGTTGTGTGCTTTTCGTTTTTGTAAGAAAAAAATAAGCAGTGACTTAAAAAAGTATTGCCCTTTGAACTTTTTTGCATTTTGTAATTTTACAACTTTAAACTTTACTGTAATTTTTGGAGGCTTCATACCATGCAAATATGGCACATTACAGGAGGGGGACAAAAAAATAGGGTTTTCAAATTATTTACAGAAAACCTGAAAACTGTTCCATGTATTTGCATTCTGTCCCCTTTACTCTGATACCACTGAGTACTATACAGTCTAGTGTTGGATAAAGACGTCATTCAGATAGAGTCCATCGGTGTGTAATCTAGTACCCGTATAAATAGAGGTGTCCCATGAAGAACTCTTGGTTTTTTAGAGAACATAAATGAACAAACATCAACATGAAGACCAAAAAACACAGTCAGGTCAAAAACAGAGTTGTTAAGAGCTATAAAGTTGGATTAGGTTATAAAACAATATACCTAGCCTTGAAACGCGCACAGACCACTATTCAATTCATCATCTGGAAATGGAAGGAGTCTGGTACATCCAAATACCTATGAAGACATGATGATTCACCTAAACTGAAAGGATTGGCAGGAGAAGTATTAATCAGAAAATCTGTCAAGAGGCAAATTGCAACTGTGGGAAAGCTGTACAGATACATTAGTCAGGTGTGAGAATGGTTTAACTCAACTACTATTAATTGTGTGCTTCATACATCTTTAAGTCTTTATGGGAGAGTGGCAAGAAGGCAGCTTTTGTTGAAAGAAAGCCCCAAGATGTTTCGTTGGTAGTTTCCCATAAGCCATGCAGGGGACAGAGTAACCTAGTAGAAGAAGCTGTTCTGGACAGATGACACACAAATGTAACTTTTTAGTTTACTTGTAAAAACTGTATAGTCACCAATAAATTTGTGTTTGATCTAAGACAAACACAAAACTACAAAAACCCAAGCCTGAATCTACAAATGGAATTTCTGACTCGGTTCTTCAGTATTATCTTTAAATAACACAAAGTGGTGTTGGGAAATTCTGCTGTGTTTGTGTTTAATTCACATTTTCCAGCCTTTCTGGTGCAGATGAGAAATCTGATGAATGTGATAATTTGGCATCCACAAACACTGTTTCTTCTTTGTATTTTTTTAACACATTGATCAATTAAGCTGATGATCTCAGAGTATCTATTTATAGGAATACTTAGATGAATAATTGGGTTCATGTGGTTAAATGTTCTCTGTGCACTATGATCCTCGACTAAAGATCAAAATGAAACGGAGAAAATCAAACGTCTCAATCATTGTGTTTCCGCCCTGTTCTGATGCAGATTTTCAGCAAACTTTTAAAATGTTGCAAAAAGGAAAGTGCGAATTAGATGTGTTAACATCTACCGGTGTGTTGCGAATTAAGCAGACAACGCAACGCTTAATGTTGTCATATGTCAACGTTATGCAAGGCTGTAATAAATAGGAGGAAGAGGTTGCAAATTAGCACAGACCACAGATCAGTAATGCAGCAATTAATGTGTTGCTATTTTTTTATTTGCGGATGAGATCAAGTAAGGCTCGAGTCTCTTTGTCGGTCCCCATGTACCTATTGTTGCTTCCGGCTCTGTTTTCAGAATTTATTTAAGAAATGTGTTTCTATCCCAAAACAACAGCTGCCACAGAGTGAAACATGGAGATGGCAGCATCGTGCTGTGCGGATGATTTCTTCAGCAGGGAAACATCCCAAGCAGGGAAACATCCCTGCTGAAGGACCGTCAGAGTTGACGGCAACGAATCACAGGGCAACCTTAGAGGAATCCTGTTAGAAGTGTCACAGAACTCATGAGTGGGCTATTGGTTCACCTTCCAGCTGGACCAGCCTGAAAATGCAGTCAGAGCTACACTGAGTGGTTTAGGTCAAAGTATATTTATGTTTTAGAATGTCCAAATAAGAGTCGAAGCCTAAATCCATTTGGGAATACTGCAGGACATTGTTGCACTGAATGACTGATAATGTTTTTCTAAGTCCATTTGGAATGAATGGATTTCAGATGAAAACCTAATGAATTACTGTTGAATGAATAGCATCTTTTTAAGCTGTTGTGCCTTCTTGGCTAATTTGTTTCAACCTGTCCGATTGAGTTTTAAAATCCTGCAAACAGAAAGCGGCCACTGCTTATTGTTAAATAGTTACATCCGGAACCAGCGGGAGAGGAAAAGCATTTAAATGGTCTTGTCAGTGGGGGTTTAATGACTGTGCAGCGAGTGTGCATTTCCTATTTGTGGAGCCAAATGTACTAAGGCTACAAGTCACAAAACAGCACGGTAACCGTCCTAAACTTTGGTCAGGCAATAAGTAAATGTATTTTCACAATGACATATTAACTGTGTCAAAAAAAATTTTTGCCCCCCACGCCCCCACACACACACACACACACACACACACCTCCCCACCCAACAGGTTCTCACATGCAGAGTTTTATGAAAATATAAACATACAAGAGAAAACATAAACATGAACTATCATTGTTTTTTCCAGGCGAAGTCTTAGATTCCTATTTGGATTGAAAGAAATGTTTTTTTTAATAAATAAGATATCACCATTAAAAAAGCAGTTTAAACAATGTATTTAGGGTAATCTGTTTATTAGAGAATCACAATCTTGATTTTTTAACTCCTATTCTCTAGTACCAAAAGTTATAGAAACTCAGTATGTGCCTCATATTGCAAGTATTATTACTTTTTTTTTACATAGAAGCATTAAAATTCATAGGTTATATGCTCCCTTCTGTGATTGGCTAGCAGTGTGTCCTGCATCTCAGCCACTGACCACCAAAGAAAGGAATTTGAAAGTGAAAGTAGCATTTAGATGCTGCTTATGACTGAACTTGGTTAACTAATCATGAGAAAGTGTCACCACCTCTATAAATGTGGGGGTTTTGACAGCTTGGCAGGCCTCATTTAGCACTTTTAATTTTAGAGTATATATCAAGGTGTATGGGAAGGTTGCCAGTAAAAAAGCTTTTCCCTCTAAAAGGAATCTCAGCACAACCTGGGTCTAAAAGGTTGTATCTGCATGAACACCAACATTTTTGGAGTGATCTCTATTGCAAGAATATTTCCAAAGTAGTTATGTCAGGCCATAGCACACAGAGCCATGTTTTCAAAAACTAAACAGAAGCATATCAACAGGAACACCGCACACCAACTGTCAAGCATGCTGAAATAAATATCCCTGCACCACCATTTATAAAGTTGACTTTAAATAATCTGTGTAGCAAAACGTGAGGTCATCTGTCTCACCACTGAAGCTTTGCCTGAAACTAAATCATGATGCAGGACAAAAATATGATCCCCAGCCTCTAATCTGTAAGAAAGTGTCCAAAAATGAGAAAAGTGAAAGTATTGCAATAATTACTCTACTCCAAGTCCAGAGCTTAACTTCATTATTATACACTGTAATGCAACCTTGAAGTGTTAGTTAAGATCTTTTGATGATGTGATCACTAATTGTTCTCTTACTTGTATGTAGGAAAATGTCATATCACCAAATCACTCAGCCTCATCTGCTGACGGTGCGTTTGCCATTAACATTATTAGGTACAACGTGACCTGCAAAACACAGGAACATAATACATTTGATGCTGTTTCATAATTAACAGTGTGACAAGAGTGGATGGGTGCGTTTCAAGTGATCTGTTTGATTGGTACAGAAAACAGCGTAGGTTTTTACGGCTTTTACATTGATTATCTCCTTTGTCTAGTTTGTGCTGACGGTGAGGTTGTTGTCCTCACACCAGGACACCAGACTAGCCACTTACCTACTGCAGGCCACTTCATCCCCACCAGTGATACGTCCTAACATCGCAGTGTCATCTGCGAACCTCAGGATGATGTTGTCCTTGTGGGAGGCGAGAGGACCTTGATTACTAAAATTCCTTGAGGCAAATGATCTCCGTCGAGGTTTTGTTAAATTCTGTTTAACTATTCTGCGCTCTGTGTTCCAGCTGGGTGGTTATTCGCTCTTACTTCCACTAATGATGGCCTACGCTGCTGATACACGGGTGCCAAGTGCAACTATCAGCTTTGGAGGAAGACAGCGAGGGGCAAAAATTAGGGCAGAGACTACGGCAGTGTTCAAAGAGTGGATTCCCTCTGAATTAGCATTCCATAATAGCACATCCTCGATGATTTTCTACCTGAGCAGAAAGCAGTGGGGGAACCCCCCACGTGTCAATTTGTGACTAAATTGCACACTGGTTATCAACTCACGCAGCGAAAGCTCACCAAGGAGACACATTTAACATTTTATCTTAAACAACACATCCGCAGATAGTGATGTGCGATGCGCAAAAGATGCAGCTCCAAGATGTTTTGTAGTGAGTCAGAAGAGCTATCGTTGGATCTGATTGGCTTTTCGTTTCGCTGCTTGGCTCTCACAATGCCCACCCCCAGTTCTGCTCGTGGGAAAAAATTTGTTTTGATTGGCCAACATGACAGCCGTCCGGCCAATCACATGGGAGGATATAGGAACCTCTTTTCATTATGTGAAAACAAAGAAGTGGGTTATATGCTCCAGTGTGAGTGAAACAACAGTCAGCAATGAGGAGAGTGTTTGTGTGTGTGGCGGTGTCATGTAGTCATGTCATGTTGTCATGTCATGAAGCAAAGCAGCTTCTGGTTGCACTTTAGAAATATTGGGAACAACAAAGCCAAGTGCCTTCACTGCAAAAGGAACATAACTGTAAGAGCAACTTCCACCGCAAACATAGAACTGTCAATCCAACAGTGCAGTTAGAGGAGAGTCTGGTTTCGGGTTTGGTTCCAAGGATTTGTTTTTGGTTTTCTGTTAATTTGTGCAATGAACACATATTGGCCAAAACTAAGAATGGTTTTGTAACAGAATATATGCACAAAATTAGGTGATTACTGTATAAGGTTTCTCATTAAAACACTAAAGCAAAAGGTTTTTCGACATACAAACCATTAATCTTTGCAAATATAACGTAAATTGTGGGGCTAAAAAAGATCCTAAATTAAGAGCCATTTGGGAACTGAGCCAAAAGGCCAGGCTCCTGGAAAAGAGTTGTACTTCACATCCCTGTCTGTAGAATGAGAACACGCATGTGAGTAAGGAAACTAAAAGTGAGGATTGATGTATAATAGTCTGTTTATAATAAATTAATTTAAAATTGTAGTGTATGTTTTTTTTTTTTTTTGTAACTTCTAGGTTTTGCACCAAAACAACTAGAAGAGTGTACCTAGGCACTTAAGTGCACTACAAGGATTATATTGTGTTACCTCTGTTCTGGCCTCACTCCACTGGATGCATGTGCATTTTATAGTTCATTTTAAAATTCTTATTTTTGCTTTCAAGTGTTAATGAAAGTGTGAATAATCTTGCCCCGCCTTACCTCTCTTAGCTTCTTTATCCCTACTTACCTTCTCGGCCATTCAGGTCGGCTGAACAGCAGCTCCTGCAGGTGCCGAGGACCAGGAAGTTCAGAGGGGGCAGGGCTTTCTCTACTGCTGCTCATCAATTGTGGAATAACCTCCCCCAGCACATTAGAGAGCTTCCTTCACTGTCTAATTTTAAAACTTGCCTTTAGACCTAATTTTATTCTTTGGCTTTTAACACCAGCGAGACTTAATTTTTGACCTTGTTTGTTTAAATAGTTTTTATCGTGTTTAATTTTCAGTGTTCCTATGCCATATTTATATATTCTTGTTCTTCTAATTTATATGTATAGTTTACAGCTATTTTCAGCACTTTGTTTCAGCTATGGTTGTTTCAGCACATTGTATCAGCACTACAGAGGCTGCTAGCACTGTATTGATGTTAAGTCAACCTGAAAGGGCTCAGTCCAGTTTAAGCAATAGAATGTTGATTAATTAAAAATAATATATTTGTTCACAAGCATTTTCTCTTCCATGTAGCTATTTCTATTACGCATAAAATAGGCTTGCTTAATTGAATGAAATATTTGCAGGAAATGCCAAATTTCTTATTGGGTAATTGTCAGAATGTCCCATAGACTACTCAATTACTAAAATAATCATTAGCTGCATCCCTATCTGTTTGACATTGTCCCCAAAAATTATTCTTGAGAAATCTTTGTTACCTCAGACTTGCACCAAACTTTACAATGGTCTATCCTTACTGTAGACTGTTAATTACCGCTAGCATACTGTAGCAATAAATCCCACTGATATATGTTCAGTTTGAGTGGTTTTGAACTGCTAAGTTCAACTAAACCACGCAGCAGACCTCTTGCTTGTTAGCTTCCACATCTCCAAGGATTTGCATTTCATTAAGCTCTCTATGATGAGACAGTGACAGGTAAATGTAAGGGAACTACTCTAGTACCAATGAAAACTGGAGAGAATCTCACTTCCAAAAAACTGAGGATTAAATTTTAGTTTAAAATTTGTTGATAAATGTTTCTCCCAACTGTAGAAAGGTATATTTTTCTTTTAGTTAGATGATGTATCAGCCGTTTCCTGTTCTGTTCTCGACCATGACAACATACCAGGAAGTATGCTTAAAAGTAAGAAAAGGGGACAAGTAGAGAAAAAAAAGAAGATCAGACCCAAGCAAACATGTGTCAGTATCTGAATGCCTTGTCTTTAAAGGAGAAGTCCGGTCAAAATCAGAATTCAAACTACTGAAAGTACTTTAAATATAAAACTACTACATACTGTGCAAAAAATTATATGTTTTTTTAATTATGAATAATTTTCATTTAATCATGTTTATGTGGAGGAATCCATCTTGGTCAAGAATAGTACTGTCACCTCCCATTTTTTGACGTCCCTCGGCGGACCCGCAGTTGAGCAAGTTTCAACGCTCTGTTTGTCACAGCGCACTATTTTCCAAGATGGCGACGACTGGTGCTCTGTACGAAGCAGAGAGTGATGAAGTACTTAGTGACAGTGATGGGAGTTCCGTGGAGCTATCATCATCTGATAGCGATATGGATTTTTTTAGAAGAGTTTCTTGACAGAAACCGGACTTTTGACGGAATCCAGCCTACCTATTTCCAGTGCAAACTCAGTCGGGTCCTACAGTATATATATATATATATGCGCGCGTGTGTGTGTGTGTGCGCGCGCTCCGCCGCAGCACGGCTTTGCCGGCGCTGCAGCGGAGCGCACACACACACACACACACAGCGGAGGAGAGATCGTGCTGAAGTGACTTAAGTTATATATTTGCCCTCTAGTAAATAGGGCAGGTGGTCATTATTGTATAAATATTAAAATATAAAAGCGTTCCAGCACATGCTGGGCGGAGGGATACCACATCACATGTGGTATCCCTCCGCCCCTCTGGTCAGTGATCATCCCCGCAAATTCTAAATAAAAAATTCTAAAATAAAAAATAACTTACAGAAAATCCTCGCTCTCATGTCATGTTCAAAACATTCTTCTTCAAAATGGTCGCTGCATATGACGTGTTTTCTCTCTGGCCAGAAGTTAGATGGCAAATCCGTTCTCTTTAAGTTGGCAATCCAGCGCCGAGCCCGGTGGCTCATGATTTGGGAAGTTGAAATAAGCAATGTTTTTTCCACTTTTACTAGTTGTGTTGGAACATCCGATGGCCATGCACGTGGGCATTGTTGCTTTAACAATAGCTCTTGGGAATGTCAGCGGTGAAGTCCTCTGGAAATCCTAAAAAATTGTTGATGATTGCAGCTGTGTAGAGCGGCTCCTATTGACTTTGCATGGAAAGCGGAGAGAAATGCTGTCGCCGCTTCCGCTTTTCCACGCCCCAGGATGTGATGTCAAACGCCCCTTACTGCCCAAATATGGGCAGTAATGTCAGCCCCCATACACAGTGATTCAGACGACAATTTATGTTTTTATTTTCTTATTGATTAAAGATAAGTTCATTAAATAACCACAAACGTATTAGTTTTAGTTATAGCTAATGATACCCTGATTTTTCCTTGTTGACCGGACTTCCCCTTTAAATCTTTCTGCTCGGAAGCCAGTGGAAGAACCCTTCTTTTAAAAGGATGTTCATGTTTTAAGGGATAGCAATCGGCAGTGTCCATAGTGATGCTAATAAAAAAATCACTCAATTTAAAGAGGACATTTTTAGCGTACCATTTTACAAGTACAAATTAGGTAAAATAAGAAATCAACTATACCAACTGGTAAATTTGTTTGTCAATTTAATAGATAATGATGTAGATTAATTGTTTCATCTCAAAGATTTTATCAAATGGAACAAAGAGTTACCTTAGAGTTTCTCAGTTGTCTGTTGTCCTACCATGATTTTGCCACATCTAGGCTTGTAAAAAGCCTGTAGACAAGATCCTCCCGCTGACAAATGGCGAGGAGGCAGCAGTTCTCCTAAGGACCTTGCTCTAGTGCAGAGGAGGTGATAGCAGAGGTTCTCCAAGGCATAACCTGGTAGCTATTAATTCTGTGAACATGTGTAGGGAATAAAAATGATGCGGTGGAAGAAAAGGGAGGCTAGTAAATCAATGAGGAGAGAGAAGAGCAAATTGAGAAAAACGAAGACGGAGCTTGAAAGAATAAAAGATTGAAAAGAAAAAGTTAAAAAAAAAGGAAATTGGGGTGGTGCAAATTTTTTTAAAAATGAGGGAAGGAGAAGAAATTGTTCAGTAGAGATTTTCAGTTAATAAAGAGCACAATTTTTGAAAGGAGTATCGGATAAGTGAAATGTAATGGAGGAAAAAGAAAGGAAAGCTCCAAAGAAAAACACAACATTCACTATACAGAAGGCCAGTTTCCCTTGCTTAGTTTGTTAGAGCAGAACTGTGAAGGTTTTTAAAACCAGCTTCATCATGAGACTTAAGGCAAGAGATAATGGCATGCTGGGCAAGTATATGTGTTGTTAGATTAGTTTCAGGGTTCGCTTGGTCATGTTACCCACCTCACGTCTTACCTCTATAAGGAACTACACTAATGGAATGGAGGTGCTGTGTGTTCATATCATTAACCAGGTAACTGCTAAAGTCACAGGACTTTAGATAACTATGATTGGTGTTAGCTGAAGAAATCCTACTATTTAACCAACGCCTGATAGTTCAACCAGGCAACCAAGCTGAGACTTAAACCCAGGGGAGTTTATCAGGATGGTATTAATTGGTAAACATGCCCTTTGAACTTGAAAAGGGAGGATATTTCAATTTGCTCAGGGGCAGCAGGGCAGTTAATTAAGGATTTAGCAAAGCATGAGAATAATAGACAGCAGAAGATATTTTCTACATTTGCTGCAAAGAAATTACTTTATTGAAACTCATAGCCAGAATGACAGCAAGACTGGAGAACTAAAGGTCTTTCATCAGGAAAATGAAAAGATGGCAGTAATGGCATTTTTTTTATTCCTGTTGCTAAGGTGAAGAAGAAAAACATAGGAGTGTCCAAGAATGCTTCTTTATTATATAATACTAAAAGGTGGAATATAAAATAAAAGAATTCATAACAAATTACTTTTTTTAGGATAAACGTGTCAACAATACATTTTGTTATAGTAATCAATGACAACTATTTTCTTCACTAATCAAAGCTTTATTGGGATAGTTAACAAGCTGCCTTCATGTCTGTGGTAGCATTTTGGAGTATTACTCCTCTGTGAAATTCCTAAGATCTTTCACCCTAAAAGGATGTCATCTCTCTGGTCTAAACATCCCACCACAATTTAAACATTAATTTAGATCTGGACTCTTACTGGACCAGTCCTTGACTAGAGAAAGGAACACATTTGTTTTCAGATCTCTGCTTTATCTAAAGCTTTCACCTCCCAATTCATAATCCTTTTTTAATAGAAGAACATATAAGAGCAGCATTCAATATGTATTTCTAGTCTTCCTGTTGTGAGTGGTCAACAATTATTTGCAAAAGGGGATCTGATGTAACATGTGTGTTTAAATAAGCAGTAACTATAAAACAGGTTTTACTATTTAAAGCTGCAGTAGGGAGTCTGAGAAAACTGTGGACTTTGCCGGGAGATATCAAGCACACCTTACAGGCCCACTATCATTGGCCTGTAATTGTCTTTAACAGTTAACCCAGAGTTTAGAGCACAGAAGTCAGATAAATCCACAAGGGCACAAAATGCAAAGGGATAAACTTTATTAAGTGGTTGCAGGAGGGAAACTCACGAGATCTTGTGGAGAATGAGAGCTGATGAGTGGTGAACTTAGACATGGTTTGGAGGAAGATATGGTTGATTTCTCTTATTGTGATGAAGCAATGTCAATGTCTGGAGATGAGGAAGAATTCCAAGTTCAGAGATTGTGTTGGAGACGGAGAGGTCGGACCAGGAAACTTGAAGATGGCCTCATCAGAACTACAGGGGTTCTCGTACCGCTGGAGGAGCCTTAGGCTCCATCTGAATGTGTCTAATGGGTAAGGACTCTTTAGCCAAAGCGGAAGTGCTTCAGTGGTCACCATGAGTGCTGTCTGAATAGTGCAGTCAGTAATGAAGGAGATAGGAAGAGGAGCCTGTATGCTTCCTCTCACAGCTACTTTAGCATAGGAACCTTGCGATGTCCCTTGGTGGCGCTAAGGAGCTATAAGGAATCCCACAATCCTTTGCATGACATGTCAAATGTTAAGACAGTGGAGAGTGTGTATTTTGTAGTTCATTTTTGGAATGCTGTCGGCCCCGGTTTGGCTAGAATCATCGTGACGTGTGAGTTAAAGGCTGTCTGAAATCAGCACAGCTCCTCCCCCTCCCCCCATGATAGCATTTTTACTGACTTTATGAAAGGTCAAGGAATTATAGCAAGAGCGATAATTAGAGGTATTTGGATGGAGCCCTAGATTATTGAACGTTCCCTCAGACATAGAAAACAGGGCTCCACACCAAAAGGTGTAAGAAGGTTCGCAAGGAGAATACAGGGTGAGTATGCTTTTCCTAAATAGCTAAATTAACAGCTAGCACCAGAAACACCATACGGCATACATCGTTCCAGTGCTGGCTCCAAGTGGGACTCAGCCTTAAGTAGCCAGGTAGTAATCAGCCAGATAGCTGACAGCTGGGAGTCTTTATGCTCCACCCGGCCCTCAGGAGCTGCAGGAAGGCAGTTACTGATGCAACACAACAAATTGTGTGGAATCCCTACATTGTCTTGCCTTTTTATTTTTGTAATTCTTTGTTTCACCGAAAGGTTAAGCTCATAATAAATCCAAGATTTTTACACATTAACGATAATGATGTTTAGTCTTTCTTAGCAAGAGTCATCCATCACTACAATGCTAGCCCTCTTCAAAGTAAGCCCTTCTGTAACAGCATCTTTAAGAAACCTTTTGGAAAACACCCAACACCACTTTTGCATTGATGTACTTTGTACAAACATGTATCTGTTGTAGCGTTTTGTTACACAGTTGATGTTCAACAAGGAAAACTAAAATTTAGGACAAAACAGCTTTAATAGTTTGTCAGAAAACCAGAGCAAAACAGTTTTTGTTTTAGGTTATACATTTTTGGGTTGACTCCTACTAAAAAAAACATGTATTTTTTTATTTAGATAAAGAAAGGAAAAGTATCTAACTTCTGTATTTCTTATCAGAAGCAAAGGCAGGGATTTAATTTCCTTATTTTCTTATTTGCTGATTCTTTTTTTTTCCAAAAGGTGCAGATGAGATTATCTAAACACCGCAATAAGACAATTGGGCAACTATAAGATATTGAAAGAAACAACAGGCATTCAGCAAAAGAACTCTGCCTGGGGCTGAAGTGGACCTTTAAAAACTGATTTTAAGCCAACTGTTATATAGGAGTTTAACTTAATAAAATAAGTTCATAATTTGAAATATTACACTTCTATTTTTTGGCACCCAAAAACTTTTTACTTAAACAAAGTTTAATGTCAAATAGATTGCAGGTACTGAAGCTGAACAGAATCACAAGTTCTACATATAAGTAGTAAGAAGCCCATGACTATCTGTTTCTAGAAAGTCCTGGGTTTGCCCTCAGGCCTTCACAGATAAAAGCGGACACCTTGGGGTTATTGTTATCAGATGCCTGAAGCATCTTAACTCCTTAGAGTCAAGGAGTAGCAGTCTCCCCCTGAGCTCCCTTTAGATTTCCCAAGTTATTTCCCGACAGGCCCAGACACCCAGCAGAAAATGCTGAGGGTTTTGAAATAGTCAAAAGGCCACCGAAGCTATGAAGCTATTCACAACTTTGTACAAACGTGTATCTGTTGTAGCGTTTTGTCACACAGTGGCATTGTCAAAACTAATTTGCAACAACTTGAAAAGTAGAAGTATTTTGTGTTTTTGTTTTACATTGTTGGTCTGTGCCCTGACAGACTGTGAACGTAAAGGAACAACTCGCATTATAAAACCAACATAAAGATGTGAAATACAACCAAGCACTCTTGCATCCTGTTACCCAGTAACCAGGCGGTTGAATAATCATTCAAAGCCATCGTTTGAGCAAGTTCCTGGAAGTAATTGAACTAAATTATTCTATTTATTTATGATTTCTTCACACAAGCATGCTGTCATATACAGTGCCACTTTCTGATATGGGTGACATGGGCAGCCGCCCAAGGCAGCTTCTCATCTAGGGTGGCATGAGATTACCTGCGGACTGACGATGTGCCTAACACACTGCTCCACTTGTGGGTAGTGATCGCTCTCTAGCTGCTGAAATGCGTGTAGCCTTTTTTCCATGGTTGTCTGACAGAAGTGGGGAGGGAACGGGGGACGGCACCGCCTCAGTGCCAGATCGCAGCATGCCGTGGCCATATTCGATTCTGAAAAATGAGCAGGAATGCTTGAATAGTTTACTTGGATCTGCTGGAGTGACTCACGACATGATGATCGTGACCACATTTTTCTAAACCTCTGAGAATTGCAGATAAATGTCAGTGTTGGATACGAACTTGTAACCGAGAGGACTTTACTATGGAAAAATCTGACCAAAGACTCCTCCCTACATTTTCTCTGTGGTAAAGAGCCAACACTTGAATGTCCAGACCTAATACTAGCGACTACAACTACTGTGCAGATAGGCTGAGTTTTTTTGTCTATTTCTGAGTGACATGACAACATCATACAATCCATAAGGAGTGTTTATGTGAGCTTTAGTGTTGCATATTCCACATATTATAAGCTTGTTTGGGCTATTTTTTCCTCTGAAGTTGCTTCTAATTTTTGTTAGTTGGCGGTTGCATTTTTTGGTTTGAACCATTTTTGAACATGGAGTCGCTTTATTAGGCTTGGCTTTTTTCGGACAGATCCTCCTTGACAACTATTTTATGAGCAAGAAAAATTCCTGATGTGTATAAATATCATACATGTATTAGTAATCATTAGAAGCAACCTTTGTATTAGAGTGTGGTAGTTTGCTTGTTGGTCTTCTTTTGGACTTGTTTTCATGGATCAAGTTGTGTGTTTCTCTCACAAACTAGTTCTGAGTTTGTGAAGTTCTGATTACAGTGATATGTTGTTTACCCAGGACGCCAAACAGGCTAGGACCGCCCCTGGTCATAAGTACATTTATAATAAGCTTGAACTTGTGTTAAGCAAAGATTTAAGTTGCACATTTGTTATTGTAAGTTAGAGAACAACCCAGATGTTTTGAAAATCTGCTTTGTAAAGGGACGGTCATTGGTTCTATAGCATGCAGTAATAAATAGTTGAAAAATTGTTTAAAAAGTTAAAAACAAACTTAAATAATAACCTGGAGAGAAACGACTTATTGCAGCTGTTATTGGCATGGTTTCATATGGATGATTGATAGACCGAATTAGGTACAAGAAGTTCTGGCTTAGTTATTTTTCATATATATATATATATATATATATATATATATATATATATATATATATATATATATATATATATATATATATATATATATATATATATATATATATGTATGACTGGCTGAAGAAACGATGTCTGAACCAACACTGCCCTGGTGCTAAGTGCCTCTTTTTCTCTCTCGAGACTCAATTAGACACATAGCCAATCAAATGTCATTGCAACACACCCATTTGTGTGTTCACTTCTGTGCAGTTTTGGTATTATATCTGTTTTTAGTATCGACTCCAGCTGTATATTACCACACAGAAGGCCTTTGGATAATGAGGTGTTCATTAACGGCTCTACAGTGAAGAACTGAACTTTCTATGTTTAAGTCTTCATTTTTTCTGCCTTTTTAAATGAGCCTCTAGAAGGAGAACAGCTTGAAAGTTTGATAGGCTGCAGAGGTTATAGTTTAGAGGGATGTCATTTATTCAGACAAACACTAAGATGCAACATATTAAACAATAATTTTAAGTAGATGTTTTTCAGCATAATCTTTATTAACTGCCAAAGATTCTGGCGTTCACACATGGCAACATTTTAAACAACTTGTTCATCAAAAAACTGAAGTTAAGCAACAGTTGTTTGCCTCATTCTTTGACTCATTGTCTTGTTGTGAAGGTTGTGATGATCTTTATTGTTACTGTTGCTCTTTTTTTGTTCTATATCTTTGTTTAACATCATAAGTCTGTCTTGTTATTGCTAGTCATCTTACTTTCAGATTCTACTTCACACTAGGACTTAATGCAACATTTGTTGCCGATGTCCTGCATACAGTATGTCAGTGTGCCAGCTATAACCCTTATATTTAGTGAAAGTCCACCCCTTGTGAATCTCTCTCAAAATATATATATTTTTTTAAAATCTTAAATGGGCTTTGCTTCAGAATCTCTGGTTATATGTATCTGTTGCTTGCTCCCCTTTGTCGGTCAACCTTTTTCCTTCAACTACAGCATTTTGTGAGGGATAACCTTCTTTGGGTATTTACTCACCTTGAAGGTTGTCAATTACTGTCTGCTGGACAACGATCAAGTCAGAAGTCTTCACCATTATTGTGAAATAATGAAATACATGAAATAGAACTTCTCTTGTCAAAATGCTTTTTATTAGTCCTTTGAATTATTGAAATTTTCTGAGAAGCTGATTTTTATGTATATTTTAATTTGGTGTACACCACAGTCAGCAAAATTAAAAATAAAATATTTGTTCCTTCTTGTTTTCAACAACTCGCTTACCTTGTTGCGAGAAAGTTGGGAAAGTAAGACAATTGATCTCATTACTTGCAAACTGCATTTGTTTTTTTCTGTTAATAATGTTAATAACTTAAATGTGTTTTCACTTTCCATATGAATGTCTATGTATCAAATCCAAAATAAAAGACAATGGTTAAATATAACTTCATTAGAGCTGCAATAGTATATTTTAAGAGCAGCAGAAATAACTAGCTACATGCACAAAATTTCACAATCAGATTTAAATGTATTCGGATTAAAAAACAAAAAAAATGGGATTGTACCATTAAATGGGCACACAATCAAGTCATCTGATCATAATGTCTATGTATATACATCTGGCTTCATTGAGAATAGAAGAATTTTGACATGCGCAGGTATAAAATTTCCCTAAAAACCTGAACAAAAAAGATTTTCAAACAAAGCAATATTATATGAGGGCCCAGGCTGGACTTGCATGATGCTCTAATTACGGTTGAAATGTTACTGACTAAATACTGAAAATTATAAGCTCTTTTAAGGTTTTGAATAGAAAGATTGTATCGGGAGCCCCGACAATTTTGTTTCCCAACATATTTCTGCCACTCAACATTGCGGTAATACCTCATGTTTACGTCAGGCACACATGCGCACTCGGGTCAGTTTGCCACATTCGGACTAACTAGATCTTGACATGCACATTGATTGGATTATCAGTCGGTATTAAACACCCCTCTCTTTCCGAATGCAATTTCATTCCGATTGAGCTTAATCCGATCACAATATTCCAACTGGCTTGTTTACATGACACAATTTTATTCCGATTGGCCCTTTATTCCGATTACTTTTGTCCAAGTAAACATCTCTAGTGTTGCCTATCTGTTTTTAAGTAGGTTCATTTTGTCATGTTATAACTTTTTATTTTAATTAAGTGACTCTATCTTGCTTTCACTGTAGGTTATCATACTGAAAGACTCCCACATCCATGCCTATATATTGTCCCTTGGATTCTTAAATCAACCTAATAATAACTAAAACCTGTCTGACATTATAGTGGGTTGAAAGATCATCTGCATTGATCAAAATAAATGTGAAAACAGATGAGAAAGAAAGTAATTTGTTTCTCAAATTACTCCTAAAACTCCAAGAACGCATTGTTCACAACTCATCCAGGAGGTCACAAAAGAAATCAGAACAATATCTAAAATACTTTCAGTCCTCATTTTCCTCAGTTAAGGTTAGTATTTATGATTCAACAGGAAGAAAGACATTTTGTAAAAAAAAAAATCATATATGCAAGAGTATCTGGGTGAAAACCACAGAGTACAATCTTATATTACCAAAAAGCACATTGAGGATCCATGGCAATTTTCTGAAATAAACTCTGGAAACTGACTAAAGGCAAAGCAAGGCAAGTTTATTTGTATAGCACATGTCAGGAACAATTCAAAGTGCTGCACATAAACAAAACATAAGGAAGGAAAGAACACATAGTAAAGTACACTGCAGTGGCATAATATAGACAGGTCAAGAAAAGTTGGACTACAAACTTAATCTTAATCTTTCAGGTAAAAACAAATCAACACTGGACTTCTCAGAGTTCTTCCATTTCCCAGCTATAAGCCACTGAGACTCCCAGAGTCCTGTAAGATGGGTTATCTCATGGGTTCCCAGTCCCCCTTTATAGCCGAGACTAACATAGACCTCCCCAAGGTCCTATGGACCTAGATCACTTGGACTCTCAGAGTCCCTTGTAGTCCCAGACTACCAACCGGGCTACTCAATCCATTATTTTCTGTGCTGGTACTAAACATACAGATATGGGTTGTTTAAAGATGCTGGATTAAAAATAAATAAGTCATAGTAATTAATCACAAGTGTACCATTAATTAGTTAACTACTTTGCTTTTCTAAATAATGCATACAATATGTTATATATACTATTATATAAACTAAAATAATGAAACAAGGATACAGTTTTAACCAAAGTAATATATGTATGCCATTTTATGGATAGAGTCATTAATAGCTGTTAGTACTGATAACAGAACAAAAACATGATGGTCCAAGAAAGGTCCAGGATGGGGCGCTATGTTATAGTTTAAACCCTACAAGTTAATACCTTTTTCGCGACACAAAATGTGTAATAGGAAAGACTGCACTAATGGCTCGCATGCTCAGTGGAGAACAACAGATGCTATAAAAGGGTTTATTATTTTTTTCAGGCCACATAAAAATAGTTTCTTCATAAGTGGATTGATGGGCTGGAAAGATGTCAGAGTGAAACAGAGCAGGTTCGTGAAAGGAGGAACATATTTAGAGATTCAATTATCATCAAATGTTTGGAAAGTTCTCTGCGTAATAAGAATGAATAAATAACTAAATGTGTTTTTAGGATTTTACCATTTGACTAAAATTAAAGTAAATCTACTTTATATCAGTTTGATTTTTATAAATGTAGAAAATTACAAACCATGGAGCCTAAGGAGTGGAATGCATTGAGAGTGTGAAACGTAAAAAGGTTATTTACACACATGAGAAAAGAAACACATTTATTTGACCTATTGTTCCTATGACTTTAAGAACAACTTTTGTCAAACTAAATGGACTAAGGTACTAAATATCACAAAATGTCATTATTTGCTGTAGCAAAAAAAAATTTTTTTTCATCAACCCTAGACTTTGCTTCCCCTTATCCTTCACTTGAACTACTAACAAAAGTTAAACTCAAGTGAAATTATTGTAATCCTTCCTTGTTTGATTCACAGTCGCTTATATTCAATGAAAACCCAGCCATTACATTGAACTAGTACATGTCCTAGATTACCCATAAATTGGGCTACTATTTTATGAAAACTAAACTGTTTTTAGTTTGAGCCAAAATCCCTGGTGTTTCAAGTCTCTAAAAATGCCCCTGGTAGTAGTAGTTTGAAGTGAAAGGGTTTATACATAAGACTATGTTTATTTGGGTAGCTTTTTCCTTAATAAAGGAAATCATAATTTAAACACTGCTTTTTGTATTTGTTCAGTCTATTTTGGTCTGATATTAAAACAAAAAAGCCTGTAAGGGTAAAAACCTTTTTTCATAGCACTGTAGGTACCATCATTGCTCTTAACTATAGGAGTTCCTAAGCAATAAAAGTTTATTGTAATTTAACATCTAAGGACAAAAAAAAAACATTTCAATACAGGCAAAAAAAATTGATAATGAGTTTTTGTCCTGAAGCCTTAACAAGTCTTCATCAGTTTGGCCGTGCCGCACCATAATGAGTTAGTAAATTACAACATTGACAAACAGTTAATTTGTTGCAAATCTCCTGCATCTAATACGCTCTCAATGATTGCATAAGAGCTTGCCAACAAATGATCCCAACTTTGTTAATTAAACTGCAGCCCACTGCACATTTGGTCATCATTTAGAGTACCACCCCATCCCCAACACGGGGCCAAGTCAGTTGAAGAATGACTGTTTGAGTCATTCTCTAATCTAATTTAACCAGAGAATTGACCATTGGTATGTGCTTACATTCACCTGTAACCAAGTCAAGCAGAGCAGGAGTCATTATGATTGGGTGATCAATTTCCATTTAATACCAGTTGACCTGAGATATTTACAGCCTCTCATTACTCTTCTCAGCAGTAACATCTTATTGGTAGGAGATAATTGGGACCAAATCTGCTGTTCATAAATTCTCAATGTGCTCCTCATTAGGATTTTTAATTATATCTCCCTGTGTAAAAGGTTAAATCTAGGAGGGGGGAGATGTACCTCAGCATAAGTTGCCTGTTTATAACTGTTGCCAAATCCCTTGCAGCCATCTCTGTTTCTATTCCTCTCGCAGCCAATCTTTTTTAATCTGTTTTTCCCCTCTCTGACTCTTCAGAGCTGACGGGCAACAAAGTCATCCCCACAGCCTCAGTACAGGAAGCTCTGTCGAGTTTAAGCCTCTTGCAAACAGCACTTATCTTTATTTTACTCTGAGCCACAACTACCTTTGACATCTTGCAGGAAGAGGCTGGAAAACTTCCTTACTCTATCCTGTGAGAACAAAAGATCGCTGTGAAGTTGTACTAAGATGTTGTCAAATCTTTTTTTATACTTTTTTTCAGCACTAGTGGCCTTTATGTGATAGTAAGTTGACAGAAAATGGCGCTGAGAGAAGGGGGAAGAGAGACATGCGGCAAAGGTCCATGGGCCTGGACTCGAGGCCTCCGAACATGGATCGCATGCCCTAACCCTGCGCCACTGCCACGCCCAGATGTTTTCAAAATCTAACTTCATCCTTTACCTGCTTACTGCTGGATTCTACAGTAAAGCCATATTGAGACAGGCGGTGCTGATACTAAGCAGGTGTTGTTAGAAGTCTCTGGTAAAGGCAGACTGCGCTTTTTGTGTCTGAGAAAAAAGACGAGAGGATTTTGTGCTTGAGAGATGTACGTGTCATGAAACCTTGTTATGAAACCATAGATGAGGCATTAACATTGATTTAAAAAATTCCAAATAACCCTCTGATGTATGTAAAGAGAGAGAGGTACAGGCTACTGCATTCGCATGAAGAGCAATTTAAAAGCGCTGCTTCTAAGGTTCAGAAGGTGAATTCTCTGAAGGACTAAAGACAAACTGTATTTTCTGCAGGCTGAATTAGAAGAAAGTTACATCCTTCACTTACAAGGAGTCCAGATAAGATAAAAACATTCCCACAAGCCATTCTAGCACAAAAAAGACAAAGAAAACTGCATGCTGGCAGATATTAATGTTAAACAATTTTTTAATCATTGTTTTATTTAAAAAAAATATAGTTTAAATGGAACATGTCAAAATCAACTTTTTAGCCCCTAAATACATTTTGTTGTGGTCTTGGAGTCTCTAGGACTGCATACAATTTGAATTTAGTCTCCCCAAGAGCTGTGCAAATATATTTATATTCTTTTTGGGTCATATTTTTGAGGCCGTTCAGTTTTCTCTGTATCGTATTATGTTTTTTGAACAATCACATCACAGCATTTGCTGCCGAGCTGCTAAACAAGGTCATGGACTTTCAGCCTACAAGGCTTGCGAATCCACCATTGTTATTTCTATGAGCAATTTTGTAGTCCAAGCTGAAGGATGCTGAAGCTGCAAGTGGATGAGTCAAACTGTTCAGTTGTTCATTACGCCGTTCCCCAGCAAATTTCAAAAATGGCCAAATGGGGTGGAGTGGAACGCTGTTTGACCTGGAGCAGGGCAGGGTGTGAAGTGACTTCTTCAGATCGAGAGAAACAGCATCAACACAAGTCGCTCTCATACGCACCTTAGAACAGGGGTCAAAAAAGGGGAACGTGGGGTATTAAACGAGGAATCTTTGTATAGATCACAACTGAATGATTTCAATCCAAAAGGGAAGGACACGTAAAAGGAAGAACCCTTTAACAATTTGCTTAAAAGCATTAAATCAGTTAAATCAGCACAGCAACATATATTTTTTAAGGCTAACATAAAAGTATATTTTGATAACAGATTCTTGCTTCCTGGCTAGAATTCAAAACATGGGAACTATTAGAAATATTATTTGGACATCTTCTTTTCCACTGGGGAGAAAGAACTCAGGTTAACACATAAGCAAAAAAAAAAAAAAAAAAAATGTTTGCACCTGTTAACCTGATAGGCTTGTTGTCATGATTCAGGTTTTTGTTGGTTTATTTTAGACTTGAAGTTTCAGCCTGTCACCAGCCACTATCCAATCAGCTCAGTCTCCTCAGTCACCAGTCATCAGTCCAGAGCAGCTCCACCTGCTGCCCCTAATCAGTCCCTGCTCTGCTCACCTGTTCCCCAGCCTTCATACACCTGCCTCACTCACTGCCAGACTGTCTCATCAGATTGTGCTCTGCTGCCATGGTGTTTTTGCTTCTTTTGTGCTCAGTCTGCATCTGGTCAAGTCTGGTTCTGCCAACACTGAACGTTTCCAATAAACCCTTTTTAACGTAACTCTATGTTCGGCTGAATTTCGGGTTCACACCAACAGTCGTTACACTTGTACGCTGCATCATTATTTTGTGATGTGTCAGTGTGCTGCCTCATCAGCAAGCATGCATGGGGAAATTGGTTCAGTGACCATAATTTTATTAGTTATCCAGTTGTTCTTTACACACACACACACACACACACACACACACACACACACACACACACACACACACATAGTAACTTGGCACCATTACCCCTTTGGTTAGTAATGAGGGTGCTGTGTTTAAATCTCTAATAAGCTCCTAATCATGTTATGGTCTGTTTAGAGGTGGCAAAGCCATAACGTGAAGGTGATCGGTTCTCCTTAGAACTCATTTTCTTTTTTTATTGTTATTTACAAGAGAATATGCTTTTTATGCTCGGCAGAGCACTGTTGCCTTGCGGCAGGGACCCCTTGGGGTTTTTCTGCATGGAGCTTACATGTTCTCCACGCGTAGGTTCTCACCAGGTCCAAAAAAGTACAATTGTTAGGTTAATTGACTACTCTTAAATTGCTCTTAGGTGTGTGTGTGTGTTATGGTTGTTTGTCCTGTGTCTCTCTGTGTTGCCCTATGATGGACTGGCCCTGTAAGGATAAGTATGCATAAACAATGGATGCATGGATGGATATCTTTTTCAGTTTTACTCTCAAAAATAAGTTGGGCAAGACTTTAGGGTACCCTGTTTGCCAACATTGCGACTCAAATACTATGTGCACCATCACCCGTTAGATATTTAACCAGACTGGTTTATTTGTACTTATTCAATTTATCCAGTGAGCATAACAATCATGTACTGTGTACAGCAAGGAAATAATGTATTCTAGTGACAATAATGTGTTGGTTTAATTCCATTAAAATAGATTTAGAGAAGATGCTTAAATGAATGAGCTCTAGTTTGGTACCGTTTTCGCTTTTGTATTGAGATTTTATATTGTTTCCCCTTGGTTTGCTACAAAGTAAATTTTGGTGATAGACTTTTTAACATCAAATTCTCCAGGCACTCATTTCACACTTTGTTGTGAAACTGACTTTCTGATAAGTAGAGCGCAGACTGTCCAGTCTGATTAAAAAATGAAAGATTGTGTTTCAATTAAATCGTTTCAAAATTTAAAGAGGCATTTGGTTTTTTTTAGTTAGGTTTTCTTTTTATGTTTTGTTATTAGGACAGGTCACATGACTGGGCTACAATGCAGTTGTCCCCATCAGCCTTTGGCAGGATTTCCTTGATTTTGAGTAGTTTTCAGATGGCATAGTATCTAGCTGGCATTATCCAAACTGAATCCACTTGAGGAGGAGTGCTAGTTAAACTCTGAGGTCATCACCTTTAGCACAGTGCCATGGTAAGCCGCATGCAATCTGGAATTTCAAATAAATCACATCTTTGTTAACTGAGAATGTTACTAGGGATTTTTGTGTCATGCAACTGTAACAGTAACAGGAACTTTAACAGGAACCAGCATGGATCGGCTAACAGAGCTTTCGTTGGATGTTTCTGGTCGCACACTACATGTTTGGTGGAGCTTCAGGTGCTGGACAGAGTTCAGATGAGGTGATGATTTGATTCAAGACGTAGTAATGCAAAAATTATTCCTAGGTGTGGACAAATAAAAGTTAAAAAAAAAAATTAAAAAAGTAGTGCAAAAACCGCAGCTGTTTGCTGCTTTCTGACTGGACCATTTTTATTCAAGGGACCTTGCTATATTTTTTAAAATGTAACCTTTTTTTAAAAGCACCATTTGTTCTAATAGATGCCAGGGGCATAGCCATGGCATCTATTAGATTATTTTGTTCTGTACTGCTAACAGTTGCAGATTCACAGATAGCAGAAAGAAGACAGCAATTTTAACAGTTGAAAAAGAACACAATAAAACAGGAATATTACATCGTAATTAAAGCAAACACATTCCAGTATTAGTGGCGTTTAGAAGCTTTTTTAAGTTATAATATTTTATTATTTTATTACACAAATATATTCCCTCTCATTTACTTGCAGCATCTAATTTTGAACATCTAAGCATCTCATAGTAATTTGTTTGCTCCTGCAAAACCATAAAAAATAAATATATTTAATATATTAAAATAACTATAACATTTAAATAACATTATTAAAACAATATTTGTTGAGACGTGGGCAATTAACTTTACTATTGAATCTGCACATTTTTAATTAGTAAAATAGCTTTGGGGTGCTGAAGTAGGTGCTTGCTCAGGGTGGTATTCATGCTAGAACAACCATTGCCTGCCCAGTTTAACATCTTTAATTAACAAATACAACTAAAATAAAACTATTCTTTAATATAAGGCTATATAAAATAATAACATGCTTTGGCTTTATAATTTCATTGATAAGCTACTTTTAATTTTAATAACAGTTGTGAGAGCGCAGTCTAATTCAAATTGGTGGGAAAACAAACAAGTAACTTAATTTTCTTGGCTTAAAACACACCTTATTAAAATAGTGTAATTTTAAAAAATAAATTTCTAGGGAGAGAAACCTACGAATGGGTTTCAAATAAAATATAATTCTAGCTATAATCATTTGAGGAACAGAAAACAACTACAAATAAGTAAGAATGTGGCCAGACACGGCATATGATGTAACCCTGTGGTTAATGGTCTTTTTATGGACTGGGCTTGCTAACCTACACACAAAAGAGCTCATGGTTAATGCCAAAGGTGTAAAAATCTAAACAGAGCTCCGCCATAATTTAGGATCATTTGCAGCATGAGCGAGTTCACAGATAAAACCCATCTGTCTGCAGACAAATGCAGCAATGGCCCATATGGACTCCTTTTGCTAAATGAGACCTTGGGAGCATTCAAGGTTAATGCCCCTTTATTAGGTACGGACATCAGACACCGTAATGGAGTCCCTTTAATGTAGGTCTGTGTGTTAAAGATTGCCTTACACTTGTAAAGTGAATGTTTGCTGTTAATATGTGTTTATAATTTGGACCCAATGGACTCCCTTAAAAGCTTTGCCTTTATTAAACTTGACATTCTCAGACTTATGTATACTTCAATTTCATTTAACTGTAGAGGAGTTGCTCTCCCCTATGGAAGGTAGAAGGATGTTTATACCTCCGTAAACGGTTGCAAAGTAAGAAAATATATTAAATGTGAAGGACCAAAAGTCAGTACAGTGGTCAAAAACAGATGCAGGGAAAAGAGAAGAAGAAAACAATGAAGCCAAAATGTCCAGCAAGAATTGTTTTTCATAAAGTTAAGATTATTTGGTGATTCAGACAGTGAGGAGGAAGAATTCTGGGAAAACTAGCAGTAGTTTCTAGAAATGACAAACTGACATCCAGCAGAGGGATTTTATTCAGTTGTGTAGTGACCAAAGTCATTCTTCAGTAGTCCACAGTTGTGAGTGAACACAAAAAATATGTTTTTCGAAGACTAAAATTCTGGTAGCAGTCAGGCAAACTCAAGACTCCAGACAAACTCTGTTGTGCACAAGTATGAACTTGGACTATTTTTACACACCATGCCACCAGAAGACCTAATGTAGCCATTCAGTGTTTGCACAAGACTCACTTTTCCATCTCACAGTGTGTGTTTTACTTGTAAGTCTTTAACTGCACTTCAGTAATATAGCTGTCAAAACATTATCCCGAGAACCGTTTTCTGCCACACCTCTCAAATGCTGGGTCCATTTGCAGTTCATTTTTCTGCAACAACACAACGGTCGATCATAAACAAATCACTTCAAAGTGATTGTATTCATGTGGTTGGAAAGGAAGTTAAGATACAACACATAATCATAAAGGAGGGACAGCTTTTGGGTTATTTAATAATCTTTGCCGGTAGACATCAACTATAAACTGATGCAGAACACATAAAATGGAAAAAGCATGATAAAAGCAGTTACATGACAAACATTATTTCATCACCTGTTGGCTTGATGGTTTAAGTGTTTATCTATCCTAGTTTTGGCATAAATGTATTTGCTTCTTCATCCCTAAGCCTGGAGCTATTTATTATCTTCAGGCAGAGATTCCAGTGGTTTGTAACAACAGGTCAAAAACGGTTTCTGACTTTACTTACTTGCATCCACAGAGTTTACCCACATTTTCAGTGTGAATGGTCTTTGCAGAAAGATTTTCTGTTTCATATTCTTTGGTGTCATCCAATAAGCGGTCACACATGCATTCAACATATTCCGATTAGATAAGTCTTTATTGTTAAGACGGCAGCCTGTTTTCTGTTTATATCCATAGAAAATGACAGACGCTACTTGAAAAGACACCATTTCATCATCGACATAAGGATGGATGATGAAATGGTATTTTCCTTTGTTAGATGATGTGACTCAGACGACATTTTTGTGTCAGAAGATTGAATTTTTACTTATTCACTTTGAAAAACAGTGGAACAATAAAAACAATGCCCTGATTCTCTACAGTTTGATGATACAGTATCTGACCTTCAATGTGACTTTTTTTTTTTTTTTTTTTTTACGCATGCTGTGTGTAATGAGATGAAAGATCATGAAACTAGTGTGATTACTTTTCAACTTAACTTAAAGTTAGGCACAAGAGCTCCATTTTTAGCCGATGTAGAGGATATATTAAACAGGGCTGGTAAAAGTATTTGGACCGTGAAAATCATCCTTGTTTAGCTCTTGTCAGGAGAACAACATTTAAATCCCTCCTGATGTTTCCTGGGGAAACAGATTGATTGTGTTTTTCAGCTCCTTATAAAGTCAGTGTCGAAATATGTCAGCATTGTGTACATGAAAGACATCTCTTTTACAAATGCCAAAAGGGCCCTCTCCGCTGTGGCTGTGACATTTAAGGGAATGGATCAATGAATAGAAATATAAAGAGGTGTTTATTTTGTCGGACCCTTTCACAGTTCCACTAATAGACACGTGCGCATACCGACAAACACACAGAAGCAAGGGCTGCATGACGATGAATCCACATCCCGTTCATCACAATAGCCTTCAATTTATTAGTGACAACCTAGACTTTGCACGGAATAATACCCTGAAATGTCACTTCTTCAGACAATATCTCAATCGTTGTGCATGACAGAGTGAAGTGAGCGAGCGATGTTCAGTCTTTCCTGAGTAGCTGCTATTAAGATGTCCTTGAGCAACCTCCAGCTGCTCCAGCGGAGCACTTCAGTGGCCTGTAGTAGAAAGCAGAGGTTTTACTTGGCTGCTCTCAGCACCCAATCATGTGAGGCTGTATTTTCCCTGTGCAGACCCCTGATGCGTGCAACTTAGCAAGTGTGAAACAGACCTGATGGAAAGTGCATATGCCTTCTGTCAACCCCTGATGCATAAATTGGGAGAAAAAGGGGAAAAAATGATTGAGAGGCTTACCCCTCAGGTGGACGCAGCTTGAAAGTAGCTTGCTGGATATTAACGACTGACCTCCCCCCCCCCCCACTCCACATCCGCCTAAATCCATTTTCCATTTCTGATCTCTCTGCAGTAGTCAGGGAGGTAGTTCATCTTCAAACAGCAATGCTGAAGGCGCTGGAGCCTCCTACTGTGTTGGTTTCAGCTAGGGTTAGTAGAATTTGACCTGGAGGATTATACGGCACCGAAGTGCGGATAAAGACGAGGGATTTTCTCACTTGCAACAGATATATTATGCAACACATCTAAGACTTTAGGATGTCTCATGATTAGATTGATTGATAGGGTAAGTATACATGAAGTTATGCTGAGTATCATTACATCAGTGAAAAAAAAAATGTGCCTGCTTCTATCATAGAGTTCAAATTAAGATGTACTTTGCATATAAATCATGATGTAAAAGAGCAAAATCAACTTAACTCATATAGATTGAAAACATGACATTTTTAAATGCATTTCATTAGGTTCAAGTAAACCCCCCCAAAAACGTATGCAATATGTTTTTTTTTCCATTCATTTGGATGGAAGACAGATTTTCTCAACATTAAAACAAAAACTAAAGCTAGTTTAGATTATTTCTAATGATCATCTCAATACTGCATATTCATAATTGTGTATAATGCAAACGATGCTTCAGTGCTGTGTCTAAATTAGGGAAACATCAGGATAGTTAAAGCTTTATGTAACTATATCTAATTTTCTTAGGTAGCATAAAAGATAGGAAACATATCTAATTATAGCAAGCTCTTTGTAGAGGGCTGCTCTTGTAAATATTTTAATATCTTTAAAGCCACTTGTTGATGTTAAAACGTGATAATAAACTTGTTATTAAAACTATGTTTCATCATGTGTCATCTCTAGAGCACATGTTGTTTTTGGACGGTTTTATTTCAATTAGCAAAGGCAGGTAAAGGGCACACAGAAGAAAAAAGCTGTTCATACTGACAGGCTAATCAGCCATATTACAGCATCAGCTGGCATTTAGTGAGTCACATTTAATTATGGCTTACACATAAATTGGCACATGACACTTGAAAAATCTACCAACTTTTAAGCAGGCGGTTGTCACTGCTTCCATTAGTTGGCAACAGTGGCCAGATTTCCACAATCAGGTCAAATGAGCATATTTCCTGCTTAAATCAGGCTCTTCTGTATTTTGCACACACTCATATTATTTGGTTTGTGTAGAGTTTAGGGTAAATGTGTTACTTAAAATAAACATTTTCCTGTCTTGTCCTGTTTCCCGACTAATTGTAAAGAAAGTGAACACGTTTTGTAAATGTCTTTGTAAAAGTCTTTTCACATAGAAAAAAATCTTGTCACTTATACGTACGTGCCCCCATTTTATGTTTTGCATGCTCTATGATGACGAGTGTACTGTTTATAGCGGGCAGGCGTGAAAGGGTAAAGTAACTTTTTGCCCTGATGTCATGATCATGCAGTATTTATTGCTGTTTTATCTTTAATCAGAATCAGAAAAACTTTAATAATCGCAGAGGGAAATTGTTGTTTCAGTACAATCGCCAAAACATAAACAAACAAATATCACAAACATTTCAGGGGGAGACGATTTACTGAGGCCTTGCTGCCAAGGAACCGCCTTACACGGTGCCCACATGGCACTGCCATTACTCTGTGAAAAGATAGTAGCCACAAAAAAAGGAAGGTGGGAAGGAAAAAAACATAACTCATACTTTATCCTATTACAGGATACAGTTTGAGATATCTTGCACAAAAAGCACGAATAAGACGTGACACATATAGCAGAAGGTAAACATTTGAGACTAGTCGCGTGTAAGTTTATCAGTTTATATGAGCATCAATTATGTGTGTCTGTTTGGGTGAAAGTGTTTATATTTCCATGAACACTCTCCAGAGGCCATTGTCCTTGATGTTATCAGCCAGCCAACAGTTCAGAAAGCATTTGCAGGTGTCAGCGGGGGAGGGGGTAGCAGGGTAGAGTTCTGAGCATTCTCCGCCATAACATTCCAGGAGTTATTAGATAGGGAGGGAATCCAAATATGTTATGTGTTATGAGACAAACTGTACTGCCTTTCCTGTCAGCTTTAAGTCTTTTGCTGGCTCCAAATGGTGAAATCCAATTTTCCAAATTGTTGGGCTTTTCCGTGATCAAGGCCAAATGGCTACCAACATCCGCTGTATTTGCCGATACATCAAAAATCCACCAAATCCAATAAGTAGAAATTCAAGTATCCTGAATCCAAACATGCAAACGTTTCAAACGTCCAGGAATGACAAAGTTGAAAGGCACACCGTTTTCCGTCCAAGAATATAGGGTGTATCCCACAAAATTAATCAAATCAGGACCGGATGGGTCCCCCTTTCGTTGCCTACCCTTCTAAAAATTTTGTATCAATAGCATTGAGAGACCAGCTTACCAGATCCATGTTTTTCAGAGTTCGGTTGATATGAAGAAAGTGTTTAGAAAGACAAGACATAGCAGCAGAAGCGGAGATGGGGGCAGGGCGGATAAGCGAGAGCAGAGAAATGCGACCGACCTCGAAGAGAGACAGAACAGAAGAACAGCTGTTGACCTTCTTGGGTTAAAATAGCAATGCTCAACAGTGGTCAAATAATTATTAGCTGAAATAACCATAAAATCAGCCTATGCCAGCTCAACCATTTTCAGTGTTCCATTCAACATGCCAAGACAAGTGAATCTGATCAGTGCAGGCAGAGCATCTTCATAGTTTAGTATAAGAATATATTCATAATGGTACCATTTATGTAAATCTTGTTGTGGTTATTTGTGTATTCTGTACCTAAGCTGTGTTGCTGATGCCATTCAATTTGAAAATTTGTGGTGGCTTTTCCTAGCTGGAAATTCTGTACGCTGCAGTGTCAGATGCATTAAAAAGGCGAAGCTGAAAAGACGGGCCATCATAATATTAAACTTAATGGATTAACAATGTGATGTCACTTATTTGCCTATGTATGTGAAGGCAGATTAACATATACTTTTGGCTAAAAAGTAAAGTGTATTTTTAGATTCAACAAAAAAAAAACTATAAAAAAGTGCAGATACTACAGTCTACTTTAAACATTGTTTGACATTCATCTATCAACCCTCATTTTAACGTGTCCAATCTAATCTTTTGTCGTCATTGTCAGTGTTTTAACCTCACATACGATTTTTCAGTGAAACTTGTAAAATATTTTTTTCTTCTTAATTCTTTCTACACAATTGATGTGGCACAAATACGACCTCTTTTCTCAAAGGTTTTGCTTAAAGAAACATTTTAAATACCAATGAGTTAAAAACAATTGGTCTATTTCCTGGTAAAAACTAGCTGTAGCAGATTGATGTTAGATGGTGTCGCTCCCTTTCTGACTTAGAAATCTCTTTCTGCTCTCATATGTTCATGCTGCCTTAAACAAGAGGGAAAGTTGTGCTCCAAGTTCAGATCGATCTTCTTTACGACTTACTGAGGGCTGAAGGTGCAGCACTAAAGGTTTTTTTCAAGTTACGATCAACCACAAGGGTCCACTAACAAACACCCCGATGGCATTGCTTCCCATGTGTTGTGCCTGCGCATATATTGGTTTCACAAACTGAAATGAATCCCATTTCTCACTTAGACGATGGGTTTGCGATCTTAAGAGCAGATCTGTCACATATTTTTGGATTTGTGTGCTTTACTCGAACACACATTTAAGTTTCATTCAGTTGGTGCAGTGTTAGTGCAAAGGGTGGTTGTATTTAGGGGCTTTTTTGTGGCACAGAGTGACTATTTTTCAAGTGGGCAAGGTAAACTTCCCCTGCAGCAGTGCCTGACATGGAACGAATTGGTCTGTCATTTGTTTCATTTGTATTCCACAGAAAGTTGGAGCTTAGTGTTTCAGGTAAAGTCTTTGAATGAGAGCTTTTCAATGGGACTGACATGGCAGAACATCAGCAGGGACAGGTAATCTTTTTTCTGTTTTGTAGGAAAGGAAGGAGGAAAGTCCAGCATAGGAACTGGTTACATATAATTGCTATAAAAAGTTGAGTAATTTTTTACACATATCACACCTTTTAAATTCTTCTTTTTGTTATGTGTCTGGCGAGGTAGCACAAATAATTGCTTTCTTAATGTCAAGGAAAGCCCAACAGATTTATTTTCACAAGTGGAGCATTACTGCTTTTGATTTAGTCTGAATATTTCATCTCACATTTAAACTTAAGAAAAAGAAATAGATATAAAATGTCCAATAGTTATTAATTTTTCCGTTCAATCAGTAAAATACCACAATGGTTTCTTGTGATTTTTGAAAGGTATTCATCCCTTACTTTTGTTTGTCAGGAGCAGGGATGGTCCTGAATAAGATTCTCACAACATGAAAACCTTGAATAAAATTGCCAAAGTCTCTGCAAACAAAAAGAAAAATATATTTATCCCTATGTTTGAAACAAAGATGCAAGAATTGTTTTTTACTAAGGCTAAAATATAGTCTGCTGACTGCTGTCATTATAACAATATGGTTTAGAACATTTGTTTATTCATTTATATGTAGATTCTGATACATACTGTAGACATAAGCAAAAGTATAGAAAAAAGACCCGCTAGATTTAGCAAACGTTTTCACATTATTTTGGGGTAAACTTTACTAACGAGGATTCGGGGGAACAGTATTTTGTGGAACTCTAATCTGTCTTTCTTGTGAGCTTCACGGTGAGCTTCACGGTTACTAATGATAATATGTGTGCAAATTACAGTTATCTGAAGAAAAATGTTTATGATCACAGTTTGAATTGCATCTAACTATCCCCTGTTAGAAACTGCTGTATGTTTATTTATCTAGATTATTTTACTTTGTTTATAATTTTTGTGCCTTGTTGCAAGTTGAGTTCTAACCATCTTACACTGTCTATATTTGGATTTAAGGCCTGTGTTTACTGAGGTCTGTAGGATCATAACTACCCATTCATAATGATCTGTTAAAAAGAAATGCTAAAGGTGGATCTTTGGTAGCTGTGTTGCGCCGTCATTATGGAGCTGATTTAATTACTACAATATGTAATATATTAAATTATTTTGATAGTGGGTTGATAAAAGTCAGCATTCTTGCTGTAAGTCAATGCTAGGTTTAAATAGTAGAAAATTGTTAAGGACTACAGTCACAATGGCAAACGTTAAAGGTCGACTGATACAGGTTTTTCTACTGCTGATACAGATATTTAGAAGTTTCAAGCCTTTGCCCACATTTTTGGCTGATAATGTTGATTTCATTTTGCTTTGTCATTGGTTTGATTTGTCATTTTCTCTGACATGGGATCAAATGTTGCCATGTTCCTTTACATGGAACCTCTACGGTAAGCTGGATGAAGCAGTAGCTCTTTTTTTCTTCAGTAATTCTATTAAGCAGAACCCATCACTAAAAGATGACATGTAACAGTCGAAGAAGTTGAGCACCCAGAGGATTTGTGCTTCTTTTTCAAAGTGATTTTACATATAAATTTGACATTTTCTTCTCAGTATATATTTTGTCTTAGACAGCTTTTTGGTTGTATTTGCACAAGCCAAAAAGAGAACATCCCAGAGGAGATGACATTGATTAGGACTCACGTAAATTTGATTAATGAGTAAAGCTCATTGCGCAGAGCTCAGTTAAATTATTTAGAAAAGTGTGTCAGTTACTGAAACATATTCCTCTTCCTGTCATTCAAAATATGAGCTTGCGTCAGTGCAGTGTAATCAGCTATTTAACAGTTTCTCTACCACCATTAATAGGAATGGATCAGTGAACGTGCAGCGGGAGTTTTACATACAGTCCTCACACAAAGGCTGGTTGTTTAGGGCACAGCTCACAGTAACTGTATCACCACACAGAAGAGACTTACTCTGCTTCATATAATAACTCATTATGAGCTCCTGTCACTCTGCCAATGCTTCTAGACACACACACACACACACGTGTATGTATATATATATATATATATATATATATATATATATATATATATATATATATATATATATACACTCACCGGCCACTTTATTAGGTACACCTGTCCAACTGCTCGTTAACACTTAATTTCTAAGCAGCCAATCACATGGCAGCAACTCAGTGCATTTAGGCATGTAGACATGGTCAAGAGAATCTCCTGCAGTTCAAACCGAGCATCAGTATGGGGAAGAAAGGTGATTTGAGTGACTTTGAACGTGGCATGATTGTTGGTGCCAGAAGGGCTAGTCTGAGTATTTCAGAAACTGCTAATCTACTGGGATTTTCACGCACAACCATCTCTAGGGTTTACAGAGAATGGTCCGAAAAAGAAAAAACATCCAGTGAGCGGCAGTTCTGTGGGCGGAAATGCCTTGTTGATGCCAGAGGTCAGAGGAGAATGGCCAGACTGGTTCGAGCTGATAGAAGGGCAACAGTGACTCAAATAACCACCCGTTACAACCAAGGTGGGCAGAAGAGCATCTCTGAACGCACAGTACGTCGAACTTTGAGGCAGATGGGCTACTGCAGCAGAAGACCACATCGGGTGCCACTCCTTTCAGCTTAGAACAGGAAACTGAGGCTACAATTTGCACAAGCTCATCGAAATTGGACAATAGAAGATTGGAAAAACGTTGCCTGGTCTGATGAGTCTCGATTTCTGCTGCGACAGTCGGATGGTAGGGTCAGAATTTGGCGTCTACAACATGAAAGCATGGATCCATCCTGCCTTGTATCAACGGTTCAGGCTGGTGGTGGTGGTGTCATGGTGTGGGGAATATTTTCTTGGCACTCTTTGGGCCCCTTGGTACCAATTGAGCATTGTTGCAACACCACAGCCTACCTGAGTATTGTTGCTGACCATGTCCATCCCTTTATGACCACAATGTACCCAACCCATGATGGCTACTTTCAGCAGGATAATGCACCATGTCATAAAGCTGGAATCATCTCAGACTGGTTTCTTGAACATGACAATGAGTTTGCTGTACTCAAATGGCCTCCACAGTCACCAGATCTCAATCCAATAGAGCATCTTTGGGATGTGGTGGAACGGGAGATTTGCATCATGGATGTGCAGTCGACAAATCTGCGGTAACTGTGTGATGCCATCATGTCAATATGGACCAAACTCCCTGAGGAATGCTTCCAGCACCTTGTTGAATTTATGCCACGAAGAATTGAGGCAGTTCTGAAGGCAAAAGGGGGTCCAACCCGTTACTAGCATGGGGTACCTAATAAAGTGGCCGGTGAGTGTATATATACATATATATATATATATATATATATATATATATATATATATATATATATATATATACATATATATATATATATATATATATATATATATCATGGGCGCTGGAACAGTTCAAGGGCTTAAAGTCTTCACTGTGTAGTACCTTGTTATATGATTGCAGTAAACAGCTCACCCATATGTCTACTCCAGATGCATAAATGCTAACATGGAACTGTTTAAATGCTTATAAACAATTGTAGAGATATGCACACTTTATTATTTATATGTCGCTTTATTTATGTAACCTTTTACATAGCAACAAGACATTTTAGATAAACAGTGAAGATAGACATATCTATTCCATATGACACTACACAGTAAGGCAAGTGAGATATGTGCCCTGCTTGCTGTGCTATAAAACATAGAAAACTGCCTTTGCCACTGCTTTCTACCGCTATCTGTATGTTAATTTACTCATCAAATTTCCATTTGGAGCATGATGTCCTTAAAATGTGAAATTCAGGTCAACATTTGATCTGCTGGCTGAACGGAGTGTAAATCAGGTCAGTTTAGGAGGCAGTAAAGGCTGCAAAGTTTTCTCGAAAGTCAAATTTTATCATTTGATAGCTAAACTTATGGTGGCTGGAAAATGTCAACATTACACTTATTATAATAACTCCCACAGAGTGGGTTGTAGAATTTGCTAAATATTGAGTCATAAAACCTGACTTATAAAAGTGGGCATATAAATGCAACAGCTAAACGATTTGTAATGCTCTGAGGGCTTGAATGTTAGTCTTTAGAAAATGATTTCAACTTTAATTAATCTGCTAATGACAAATAGTTCAGCGTTTGGTTGCTTGTCAATGTATAAGGTCAGTTTAAGGAAATCACTCAGAGTGCTCTTGTCCTTTTGAAGGATTTTCAACTAATTAAAGAACATGTTTGGAAAAACAGCAAGTCTTTGGAGGATTAGTAGCTAATCTAAAAACAAAAGGCTTCACCAGATTAAGAGACAAATGTAATTAGACTGTATCATAATGAATCAGTCACTAAGACCGATTTTGTTAACTGCTTCCCTCTATCTGTTTTCCTCGACACATTCCTGGAGAGGTATAGGCAACACTAAAAGACTTACTTTCTTGTTGCGATTTATGTGTTACAAAACCCATGAGATCAGAAACAGTGAAAGTTTTTTTTTTTTTGTTTTTTTTTTTTGTGCATCAAAACCTCAATGTCCACTTTAACATTGCTTTCCTGAAGTTCCATTGATGGTAATTATATATCTAGTTCTCTCTGCTGTTAAAATCTAAATGTATTATAATTACTGCACTTGAAGCAATATACTTTTCTGGTTCAGGTTAATTTTTTCATAACATATACTGAGCCGCCACTGTTCCAGGAGAAAAATGAGCCCACTGAAGTGTGATTAAACATGCCTTAAAAACTATTTAAAGCTCAGTTTCAAACACAGAGGGACTAAAGAGTGTGGTGGTGGTGGGGGGGGGGGGGGGGGGGACATAAAACTATTTCTGTTAACTATTATGTGAGGAGCAGTGTCAGCAATGCATGATGGATGGAGCTTTTAATGTGTTACAGACACTTTAAAGTGATGGAAATGGCAGCTTTCTCGACAGCTCAGGCCCCTCTGTTTTCCACTTCACATCCCCCATCAGGCAGCATGGCAGAGTAAAATACAAAGAGATAGAGTTCTGCCACATTTGCCTGAAGACTTCTCGACACCAGGAACATTTTATCTTTGCAATCGAATTAAAAGCATATTGGAAGTGGGATAATTATTGAAGTTGCTGTTGCGAGAAATCATGAGGGATTTAATGAAAGGCTCTTTAGTGAAGTGTTACTGACAGACGAGTACCCCGCAACAACATAAAAAAAACAGATATCTGAGATACAATGCACTTGCTGTGTAAGGAATGTCAACCCATCAGTTCTGATTCTAGCTATCATAGAGACAGTTTGACAATGGTTACAACGTATTTACATTCATGGTAAAAAGCCAGTACATACTATTTCAATTATAGTGTGTATTAGTCGAGCAAACATCCATCAGTACATATTAATATGGTAACAGCAGCTGGATTTTTTTTTTTTTTCGAGCATTTCATGGCCTAGCTCTGGCTGCACTATGTGGCATATGCAGGCATTAGCAGCACATTATATGTCTAAGATAAAAATGTGTTTTAGAAGAATATTATCTTCATACATTCATGATTGCTAGATTTATCTATTGAAAAGTACAGTTTGAAACTACAGCTGCTGTCATAGTTTCCTGTCATTTTACACAATTTGATGTATCTAAACTTGGATCTATATGACTATATGAGATGAGGTAATATTGTTATCAAGTCACTGCTACAACATCTTCATAGAATTTATGTAAACTTCCTTATAATGGAGCATATTTGAAGTACATTTAGCATCTGTAAGTATCCACAGTTATTGACTGTTTTGACATACCTAAAAGAAATCTGAGGCAACAAGTCAAAGTCTTGGGCCATACATTGGCATCCCTTCTATTAGTTTTCTATTAAAAGATTAGATATCATTTGCTACTTGTGATTTGAGATTACCTCAGACTTTTGCATGTTATACTAGATCTCACTTTGATATTAACCTGACAATCCAGTTTTATCTGTCCAAGAAAACTAGTTCTAACAACTTTTCTGGTTATCAATGCTCAAACTAGGTTTTCTACTTTTAAGGATCATTAACAGGTTTGTACCCTGTGGTGAGGCCTCCTTGTTTACGCAAATAAAGTATTTTATGTGCATTGAATTATCAGTGTGACTTGGAATTTTAGCCAAGTTGTTAGTTTGCCCCAAAGGGTGCTCAAATCCCATTACCGACTGCTCAGTCTAGTGCTTTTTTACAGACTATACCGACAACCACCAGGCTTCTGCCAGCCAGTCACTTAGCTGCCATCTCTGCTTGAAAATGGCATGAATCATTTACACAGCACAGATATTAAGATTTCAGGGCCGGGTTGTCACCCATTAGGGAAAATAACACCCCTGGCTCTTTATCTGATAGATTTTGAGTGGGTAAAATTGACCATAAATTTTGAACATAGTCATAAACGTCAAGAAAAGAGTGGAAAATAGACAGACAAATTCCTCCAGCATAATGGCTCTGGAAATGATTGCTAAAGATCTGTTAAATGGAAAGTGAGAATTAAACTAGAGGATGTAGAAGCAAAAAAAAGCATGAAATGTGAAAGGGGTTGTTGGATGGTTGAAGAATGAAGGTAAATTCTCCTTGAGGATTGATTGAAGATTAAGTGTCTCCGTGAGGAGAAAAAAAGACATATGAATCCTTATAAAATAGCAACAAAACACAACTTTTTTTTTTTTTTTTTACATAATCGTTGCTAGTAACAGGTTAGACCCATTTTATTCAAGAGTACCATACTGCAGTCGCAGAGCGCCCCCATTTTAACAATCAATTTCTGAAGTAAATAAATCAGTGCAACTAAATTTTAGCCACGTCTGTCCCACGTTCTGTGTTCAGTCTTTACATTAACCAATGACTTCTGTTAATGTTACAGGTTTAAACAACAACATCGGGATATACAGTTCTCTGAACATTCACCACTTAGCCATCTAGATCAGAATATGTCATTTACCAGCTAGAATCAAAGGCATTACTATAGAGCCAACCAGAAAATGAAAAACACAGCAGCAACATTAACAGGAAAAAGCGATGATGTCGCTGGTCCTTGCATTTCGGTTTTAAGCCATACGTGTCAAACAAATCTGCTGCACAGCCTTTATCTTAAAGCCCTTATGCTATAGTTCTCGGCCTCATTCAGTCATTTTGCTGCCTTTTTGTTTGCCATGCTGCTCCTCTTCCATACCAAGCCATCTGATATACTTCATATATCAATTAAGGCTATCCTCATCAAAAATCAAAAGCTTAGTTAAAAACAGTTTTAACTGAGAACAGATAAAACCATGAAATTAAGGTTCTTTATAAAAAAGAAACTCCAGAGTAATTTTAACAGCATAATCTATATAAACTTTTTTTCTGTGACTGATCCTTAAGTGGGTTGAAACCTACCCAGAAATGAAAAAAGTAATAGATAATGCAAATGTACTTTATTTTATGAGTGCACTCAATACATTGACATATTGTAAAGACATAAGGGTTTTATATTTAGACACTGAAAATGTATACTGTAATATTGTACCCAAAAAGATTTTTTGACATATTTCAAAAATGTTTTGACTGAAACAAAAAAATATGTATAGCTGTATATGTTTGGGAATATATATGCGGAGAAGCTGCCTTATATAACTGGCAACTGGAGATCAACTTGATGTTAGAATCTTTCATGTCATGTTAATGTCCACAAAGGACCTGCGTTAAATCAAGTGAATAATGTTATTCACTTTCCCTTTCAGATGTTTTAACATGTATTGGCTAATTTGTTTATGTTCTGAGAAACAGATATGCTTTTTGCATAATTTTGTTTAAGTGTGTTGATATTCCTCTTTAATTTACAGTTGATGTTTTTACAAATTCACAGCAGTCTTCAACGTTCAATAGATTTAAAAATAAATAAATCACAAATTCACATCCAGATGCAAATTTCAAAGTACACACTCCATTAAAACTCAAGGATTTTAAGATTTTTATAAATCAAGTTCATTATAAATAATTTCCCTAAAATGAAAATATGCACTGGAGGGGTTTCAGGAATTTCAGCATGTATTAGTGACAACAATCTTCTGTATTCTTCAAATGTCTGGGACCCATTTTTCAGGCCTTGCTAAAATCTCCCAAAACCTCATGACAGAATGTGTTATGCGACTGTATAACCAAACTGGAGCTTTTAGGCCACAATTCCAAAAATGTGTTTTGGTACACAACCAGTGCTGCACATCACCAGAAATGCACAAATAAAACATAATGTCCACTTTGAAATATGGAGATAGGTGCATCATCTTCTGGTGATTCTTTTCTATTTAGCATCACAATGAGTTCAAGCTTACATTCATATCAACAAAAACTTTAATTCAGCAGATGAGAAGTGAAGTTTTCCAAACGCCGAGCTAGAAAACCTATGGTATCTCTTAAAGAGAGCTGTAGACAATACATGTCCTCACGATGTGATAGATTTAGAGACGTTTTTCAAGTTAAAGCAGGTTAACACTTACCATGTCAATGTGTGGCATGCTGCTAGACCTCTACCAAAGAAGACTGAATGCTGTGAGTAACGCAAACCCTTCAAGAATATTAAATTTAAGGGTTTGTGTGGACACTAAGGCAACCAAGTGATGGTATCTTTTTTGTGATTTACTTCCCCACCATCATATCCTGCTTGTTTTTCAGTTGAGTTGTCCAGAATTAATGTCACGTTTAAAGGTGGAAAAAATTCAAAATTTTGTATGAAGAGCTCAAATTTGTGTGACACAAAAACCTTGATTACAACATGGGTGTGTATACTTTTGAAATCCACTATATATGTAAGTCATTGTAAAAATAACTGTAATTAGGGCAGCTTAAAATCTACATTATTTTTACAATATATTTGGTTCAGCATATAATTTAGAGTAAGGCTGCTCTTTGTGATATAGGTAACACGTGCATAGTGTGTTTACAGTACATTTAAATCAGTGTATTTTAGAGCGTTGTGGCAATTGTGAAAATGAAGAACTAAAAGCAGGAATGCCACAGGCAGCCAGCAATGAAAGCACTCATTTACTGGGTAAATAAGAAAGTAAAATATGCACTTTTAACCTTGAGGAAGGAGCTGACAATAGGTTTAAGAAAGATATCAGGGATTCAGGGAAGTAAGACAAGAAGCAAAAGCAGACAAACCCGAGCAAACTGAGGTAGACAACTCCGGAGAGAGACATTCTCATCTTGTCAAGTAGAGAACAATCACAGAAAGGGAAAGAGGCAGACGAGCACAAAGAGGGGGATGGAGAGAACCTGACCATTGTGTCATCTGGGATCACTGAGCACTGTAATAGGCTTGAGGTTTGTCAGTTGGGCTCAGCGCAGGTCGGCTCAGCTGCAGATTCCTCCATGCCAAAAACAGCACATGGGAATAAGATTCACCAGCAGACCCAGAACAATCCAAGGAGGTCTCACTTAGCTGGCTCTGGAAGAAAGGGAAATGGCAGCCTTCATAACTGGCATGTTCTCTATCAAGTGCTGCGTGATCAAACATCAGAATGTCCAAAGAGTGTTGGCAAACTTTGTACATGGTGTTATGCTGATGTGCAGTCCGTATCATTGGTGGTCCCAGTGTGAATTAGTCCAGCTATGTTTATTTCACTGCCAGTAAATATTTCAATTGGAATCTTCTTCTGCACCCCATCCTCTCCCTGCACAGCCCTCCAGACAGCCGAACACACTCACACAGTTCCCAAGCAAAGCCCAACCTACAACTTTGTATTTACCTTTAGTTATGTAACATATCACAGCTGCGGTATTATTAAAGCTCAACATACCAATACATTAGAAATTAGTCAAATCTTCGTTTCTGTCCAATTTTGACCAGCAGATTTTACAGTTCTCTCCCTTGACTTATTCTCAAGGGTTTTTAAAGCCTACGCAGCTTTTAAAAGTCTTAAATGGATCAAAGATATTTACTAGCCCTCTATTGAACATTTAAACAAGAGAAAATGGTGGAGTAGAGGGGACAGAAAGGATTAAGGCAACAGCTAGAAGGAGAAATAATGCATCATCTGTATCTTTACATGGCCAATTTATATACTCTATATGTACTTGTTTTTACATTTATTTTACCAGTTACACTCACCCCTGTGGGTGGGGTCGTCCCAGGCAGCCGTGGCAGTCAGCCTGGCTCTCATTAAAAAAAAACACACATTTTGACAAACTTCAGTGTTTTTTCAAAAATCTCAAATTTTAAGCATGTTTTAAAAACCAGACACGGTCGTAAATTACTACTGCTAACTTTGTTTAAACTAGATCATTTGTACATGGTATTACCCGTTTTACCCATGGTATTTGCTAAAGCTATAAACTGTAGGTGATATTTTGTCCTAGAATATCCAAATTCACAAGCGTTTGCATTACGTTTCACTCCTTTGTTTTATTTCGATTTGTGATAAACACCTGCCGTGACAGCTGGAGAATCTGCAGTAAATTGCAGTATACGACTGCCATTTAGATGTTTTTCATTTTAAAGGGGAAACCCAGCACTAGGAGATGGCCTTTCACTATTTTGCCATATAGTTTTATTGGTCTATTCAGCTTGTGATTATGGGTGCACTTCTAATTTGTTTGGGCTCATAATGAAAGATTTACAACATAAATGGAAATGCCCATCTGCATGTGACACCAGACAGCCATTTATCAAGGTTTCCAAATGACAGTGTTGGCAGCGATACCACAGTGAGCATGATGGGACTCTAATAGTTAGCTGAATGAGAATACCCGCACATTAAAGCGCTCGTGTTTACCTTGTAAATCCAATTTATTAGCTGAAAACAGCTTTTTGTATTTTCTAATGAGACATTAAATTCTTCCAGCTCCTCATTCATGTTCTATTTATTCCACCAGTGAAGAAATGTAGGGCTAAAGAGTTTTGAAGTGCTCAGACAGACTGCATGAGATCATCTAATTTACTTGTTTTCTCATTCCTCGCCCTCTCTCTGTCTCGTTTGTGTTTCTTGCAGACGAATTCAAAGCCTTCTTGAAGCGATTGCCCACCGACCGGTTTCTGAACGTGTCCACGATTGGAAAGTTCTGGTCATCTGACCTGTCCCTCCAGAAGCGCTATGCCCAGCTGGAGGCCAGCACCGCAGTGATCTCTGGAAAAGCCCAAAAGATAGTTAGGAAGCTCTTCACCTTGAGCAAACGCTGCCCCAAGCAACCCCGCATCAGCCTGCCCCGAGAAAGGTAACACTGCTGTAAACAAAGATACTAAAAAGTTGAAGTTAAATTTCTTATAACTGAGAGCTCATTTACATATTTTTATTCATCGTTAAGTTTTACTCATTTTGCCACGTTGCAATCACAAACTTCAAGCTATTTTATTAGGATTAGTATTTTTTTTTTTCAGGCTTTCACATGGCTTCTTGGTACTTATGTTTTCTTTTTATTATTTATCCAAAGCCTGTTCATTTTTAAATATGAGATGTTCACATTATATTTTTTAAACAAAGCCATTAATGCAAGTGTGCACAGAAGGTTGCATTTACATAAAATCTCCAAAATAAGGTTTTTGTAGTGTAATTTTTGGGCTCGAGCTTTTTCAAACTGACTTTAAGGATTTTATATCCTTCTGACTTTTTTTTCTGGAATTTGCCACATATTGTGTCTTTGACTTTAAGATTAAAGATGTTCTGCTGCATGATAATTATTTTTGGGTATGTTTTTGCAGGTTTGAAAATACTTTTTTCTGACCAGAACTAAATAAATAAAACTGTTTGCCTTGAATTATTGCTAAGAATATAATTATTCCATCACAAAAATAGAACTAAAAGATTAAGCTTTCACAAAGATTTTCCGCTATCTTTGAGATTGTTTGCATGTTTAGAATACATAAAAGCAGCTCATTGTAAGTAGTGGACTACATTTGGTGAGTCAGACAAAGTCCCCCATCTTGTCGCTTTACCGTATTGCTGAAGTGGCTGTAAGAGGAATGCTGTAACGCAGCATGAGAACTGAAGTAATCGGTTAAAATCCAACATCTTGCACTGGCAATTTTAAAATTTTAAATGTCTAAATGATTGAGCCCTATGTTTTCCAAAGTCCAGCAGGACTCTCCAGCTAGCTGACCAAATAATATACACATGGTATACACAAGCATTCCATCCTCATTATTTTTAAGTGTTAAAAATAAATAACTATTATGTATGACAAAATGTGGGGTATTATGTTTTGTCTAAGATATGTAGGCAAACTATTTTTTGGGACCAAACCTATCAAATCTAATATATTAGAGCAATGTTTATGCTTATCACACAAATTATATGAAGGATGACAAGATTTCATCCACTTCATAGGCATTTTATAATCAAATAGACCTTTAATAATTTCTTTGAAGGGAGATATTTTATCCTGCATATGAACATTTCTGAAATGTTTCCTTTTCACATTATATTTTGGAATAATTCTGCTGTTGATGCAGGAAGGACATAACAGTTGAAGGCAGCTAAATGGATAAGAAAAACACTAATAACTGGAAAACATAGGGGTCTTCTAAATAAGACAAAAAGAAAAAAACGTATTACAAAATAACTGAAAAAAAAGTCACAAAACAGGAAATCAGACATGATCAAAATGGAAGGAAAAATAGTAGGAAAGCACAACTTGCAGGAACACCCTGATATGGCAAAGAACCAAGCAAGCTGAGCACATAATACAATGCCCAACACAAAACCGGTAATTGGCAATTAAGAGACTGGTGTGAGGCGACGAAAGGATGCAAAACTAGCTGGAAACACAGCAAGTGAAAATCTGATTTGCTTCAGGAAAACAATTTTATGATCAGACAAAAATAAGTTAACCAGAAAATTTAAGCAAAATGAAATACAAAAACAAAGAGTGAAATGTGATTCCAACCGTTTTAGATATTTATCATTATTAATGGCTCGACATGCAAACAGTGTTAGTGAGCATGCATTTTTCCTTTTCGCAACCCTATTAACACATCTTTTATTTCAGCTTGGTAACATGGCAATAAAAATTTCAATATGTACATTTTCCCACCAGCGTACATTGGTGCAGGTTATTCATTCTGACACTCACACGACTAGGAAAATCCAGCACTGGTTTAGTGTTTTGCTTCAAAGGATGGCATGTATTGTTATGTTAATGGCCATGAAAGACTTGGTCACAAACAAGATGTTATCAGAAACAAATACCATGTGGAATTCAACAAAATAAGTCTAAATGTACAAATACAAAGTATATAGGATGTGAATACATAAAAAATTAAAACATGGTAGGTGACATCACTGGGTATAAACAAGAGAAACAAAACAATCTTGGGTCCAAACTGAACAAAAATAATGACTCAAACACCAAAGCACAGGAATCTACTAATTTACAAAAATGTGGGTTGGTAGGTACATTAGTCAGGAAAGCAATTGTTGCAGAAATGCATCCTTTACAGAGAACATCATTATGTGTGCCCACAACTGAACAACTGTTTCATGTATATAGAATTTTGTCATGTTAAATCTTATAATGAACATGAAGAATAACATTCTGTTATATTTGTACATGTAACTTCTATTTATATTGTGATATGGATATTAACAATGATATATGTTTGGTAATTGTTTGCTGAAAGCACATTCAGCATTTTTTCACAAACCTTTACTGATGTGTGTTTCTTCTCTAAAGGCCTGTTGGGTTTTGGCTGAGTACGGCTCAGTCTCTCCTCTACTGCAACGAGCATGGAGTCCTGGGAATGTTCTCTGAGGAGGCTAAGAGCTGTACCTGTCCTGTGGACCAGCCCACCTGCCAAGGACCAATCCCATGTGTGGTGGGCACCTCCCCCAATTCCTGCTCACAGTGTGCCACCGATAATGCCACCCGATGTGGAGCCTGCCACCATGGTTATGTCCTCCATCTTGGTTCCTGCCGTCCGAGCATCGGGACTTCCCTGGACCATTATCTGAACTTTGACCTGGACATGCCAGATGCTGAGGTTCTTGAAGCTTCTGATATCCCCATTTATACAATTCCACTAAAATGTTTGAACACATTCACCATGGGAATACATGTTATTATATATTTTGGCCTTTAGGGATCCATTTAAGATGCTCTTTTCAAGAGTGGGACAATTATACAACTTTGATTAATTTAAAAAAACAAAGTTTGTCAAAAGGCTTAAGTATAAACTTATCTGCTAGCTTTTGAGATGCCCCTTAGCAAACTGCACCAAGATCACAAGCTTACTGTAGTAATAAATGAGTTTCTGGCATAACTGTGGCTGGATATTTCTCCTTTCAACTTGGCAGAATCATGGTCCTCAAATTCTAAAATGGTTCATGCTGTTTTACTAGCATGGGAGCTGGTGCCATGCACAAGGTGGATAGAATTATAAACCAGGAGGAAATCCTCCGCATTGTTTAACTTCCACTTTAATCAGAAGATAGATGGTTAAAACTTAGACACATCAGGTGCCCCAAGAGGACAAAGATCCAAAATATACCTAAACCAATTTTGGAATGGGTGGAGCATCCCAACCTGAAGCTTCTGGAGTGACCCCAACTTTAACTATGTTGATCATTTGTGGGGTTTGTTGAAAAAGCTAATTCTTGCCAGGAAACCAAGCAGGTCGAATGAAATCTAGAAATTCTGTCAAAAGAGCAGTCAAATATTCAGGCAGAATTATGCTAGAATCTTGTAGATGGCAACAAAAAAATAGGTATAATTGAGGTGCGAAAGGTCATCTTGGACATGTAATCAAACATTAGTGGGGGTTTATGTTGAATCTATAGCCATGTGCATATCAGAGACAGTCTGCCAGAAGTAACAGTTCAAAAAAATAAAAATATAATTACAGTTCAAATTCATCATGCTGCAAAGTCTAATGACATTCATGCTCATATTGGTTGCGTAAGCTTTTCAAAGGCAGTTTTATATTCTGTTTCTGAAATCTTTTGCATAGTATTAAACAGACTGTGTCACAGATAATATTAAATCACTTGACATTATGGTCACTGTGCCAGACCATAGCATGACCAAAAAGTAAATCAAAAGCTTTTACCTAATGTTGCTTAAAGTACAAAAATTGCTCAAAAATCAGTTTACTCTCACTCGAGTTAGGTGAAGTCAGTTTAAAGGCAGATCCTTGAAAGTGCAAACTGACTTTAAGTTTCTTTACATTTTCCATATTTTGGATAATTTTCCAAAACCTTTGAGAAATACGATTACAGAGTCTTAACAAACATTTGACACTGGCTTTGGTGTGAGTATTTTATTACTTATTTACTTTTTCTTCCCTAGGTGAAGTTCATGCTTCAGCGACTGGACAGCAGAATAGAGGTCCACGCCATCTACATCAGCAACGACGTCCGCTTGGGAAGCTGGTTCAATCCTGCCTGGAGGAAGAGGATGTTACTTACACTCAAGAGCAACAAAAACAAATCCAACCTCATCCACATGCTAATGGGTATTTCTTTTCAGATATGTTCAACAAAAAATTCAACACTGGAACCCGTGCCTGTCATTTATGTGAATCCTTTCGGGGGCAGCCACTCAGAGAGTTGGTTCATGCCCGTCAATCAACCCGAATTCCCCGACTGGGAGAGAACTAGACTGGACGGCGTTCCCAATGCTCAGTGTTACAACTGGACACTGTCACTGGGAAATAAGTGGAAGTCTTTCTTTGAAACGGTGCACATCTACTTACGGAGCCGCATAGTTACAGATGATCCAACGGTGAATGAAACTCTCTTTTATGAACCCTTGGATTTGGACGATCAGACATCCAACTTGGGCTACATGAAGATCAACACTCTTAAAGTTTTTGGATATAGCATGCACTTTGACCCTGAAGGCATTAAGGATCTGATTCTCCAACTTGACTATCCCTACACACAGGGCACACAGGACGCTGCCTTTCTGATGTTGCTGGAGATGAGAGATCGGATCAACCGTCTGTCTCCTCCAGCGCCACAGCCACTTGACCTGTTTTCTTGTCTGTTGCGTCACCGCCTAAAGCTGTCTGCAGGAGAGGTGGCGCGGATCAAGGATTCTCTGCAGATCTTTAACTCCAAGCTCCCTAATGCTTTCCCCGAACCTGACCTGGCCCAGCTTTGCAGCTAGCTAGATTAGCACTCTTGGTTCAGGAGTTTTACTGCACCCGGTGTGGAGTTGCTGCTTCATGGACAGTCCTGGTTTGGGTACACAGAAGATTAACCAACTCAGAAGTCTACATGCTGGGCCTTTCCTTTTCTCATTTTTTGTTGGTTGGTAGGTGCAACTTGTCCTTCTTCAGAGACTCTGCTTTGCCAACCCGATGGAGTACATTTGCTATTACTGCCGTGCTTTTGGCAAACTCTCTGACTGGACCAGGTCAAGAATCCTATCTATTCTCAAAAGTCTTTTTTTTTTTTTTTTTTTTTTGAAACTGCAGAGATAATCTCTGTTTAGATCTGATATTTTAAGAGGAACTTTAGAATGGTGTTGGGAAAATTTGTCAAAAGAAGAGGATATTCCTTTTATAACTATTTTCTTTGGAAATAGAACAATTGGGTTGGGGTGGTGGGTGGTAATATTATCCATGTGGTGAATAAGTTATGTTATGCTTCACACTTTGAAATTTGATAATCCTGACCCCTGCTAATGTCTTTGAGTATTCCTTTTTAATCCACATCTTCCATTTTATCTGGCATTTTAAATCGTATATCTATTCTTAACATCCAAATGAGGAGCCTGTTAGTGATGTTCTGTTCATGGTGGTGTGTCTGTGCCAAAGACAGATAAACACATTGGCAATTTGAGTGGAAAAACATTGGCATACGCTGTCTTTCCTTGCTCTTTTGACCTGAAAATGACAGGAAAAAAATTGCATAGCGTGATAACAAGAGGGTCTGTGGATGTAGTGCTGTAAATAATGCTCCATTTAATTCCAGATTGTGAACAAGTGCACATTGCTTTCTAGATAACAGAGTAAAAAGACTAAAAAAAAGTTTATAACAAAACAGACTCATGCCTTATATGGAAAGTTAATGTTAAAACAAGAAGCACATTTAATTTCTGTGTTTGGTTTTGAAGCAAAGGTCTTTTCGCTTTTTATATTTCTACCAGGACAGAACAACAGACACAAACTCCGAAGTATGTGATAATGTAGATTTTTCTATGTACAGCAAATGCCAGTCACGTTTTCTGCTCTTGTTTGGATTCATTGTTGTGGAAAAAATTGAGTCACCTTTCACAGTGCCCAATAGTACTTGCACTATGTAACTGTTCTGCAAAATCTCCGGTTATACAAAAAGCTCTGTAACTGACAGATCTTTTTTTAAATTTTTTTTTTGCTTTTGATATGGGTTTAAAAGTTTTTAACAGTTTGGTTTAGTCTCATGTTTTAAAGTCATTATTTGCATTTCTTTTGTTCTGAAGCTTTTGTTTTTTATTCTCTCTTTTATGTGGGTCAAAATTCTGCAGCAGGCATCACGGCAAATGCACGGTCAAAAAGTTTATCTGGGCAGTAAGGGGGTCCTCTTCAGAGTTGCAGATTTACAAGTAAGACACTTGATATGAAGATACATTTACTTTGCCAATTTCTCACTGGAGGTCAGTAAACCCTGTATGTCATTTTCAGCTGTTCTGTGCTCAGCTTGCTTAAGTAAAAGCAAAGTGTTTTATCTATTTGGGAGTTTGTTCTTAATTTCCAAACAAGAAAATCTGCTTTCATGACCTTGTAGAACTGCCAAGGGGTTGTTTAGGAATGTTGTTTATTGAGCTTTGGCCAAAACCATTTTTTTTTTTATCAATCTCAAGGTTATACACACCTAATTACATTTCTACAGCAATCTAGGGAAGGAGATGGTACGTTCACTTTCCACTTAAAAGTTAGAATTATTATGTTCTAAGCCAGAAAAAATTAAACAGAACATTCCACTTTAAATGTGAGAAACCCCAACCGACCTTTCTGTTCATATTCACTTCCCTCTGGCCAAAATAAATTGTAGTGAAAATTGTAGGAGTAAACTCATTTGCACTTCTAACAGTATGTATCTCATTAAACTAGCACCACACGGCACTGGAGAACCGCTGTTTGTGAACGTGTTTCTTATCTCACCACGTATCCTGTAGTATGTTAAAGCACAACTTTTGTGGGCCCAAAAATTAACTCTGTCTAGTGTTTGTTGCTTATAATGTGCCGCATTTTAAAGAACGGGTATCTATTAGTCTGATTATCATGGGGTTAGTCTTTTTGGTTAAGTCAATTAATAATTTGTTGTTACAATGCTTGTTGGATATAAATACTCTTGGAAAGTCAGTTTCTTTCACCAGTCTTGACCCAGCCGCCAGTACTGGGGGAGAAACGTAACTTTTCAGCATTTACAAACTACTTAAATCATTATATTAATAATTATATTTTTTAAACAATTTCACATTTTGAAAAATTCCACAAGTATGTTTAAATAGAATTTGTAATTGCTGAAGTAAACATAATTAGATATTTAGAGCACAAATTTGGAAGGAAAAAACAAAAAACACCATGAGCCCCAGCCCCCAAGTACTTAAGGGCTTTAGAGGTTTTAACTAGTGCCACATTTGTAAGGAAAATCAATTTGTGGGTTTAACAGCAGAGTTGAGAATGTTGGTCGACCATAAGAAACTTGTGAAGGCACGTATGCTGTTGCAAAATGGCTTGCTCTGCCAATTACTCTAATTTGGTGTTGTTTATTGGATTGGATTTAGTAATTTAACAGGCATGCACCTCAGTAGTGTGTGAGAGAGCCATGCCCAAGCACATATCTCATGCTGGTCACCAGCTTGGTCACAAACTGCTGTGGGAGAGCATCTTATTCTTTAACCAGTCAGTCTCACATGAACAACATACCCAAGATAATCCACAAGTATTGTGGGGTTGAAAATCAGAAATCCTGGCAGGCCATAATCCCTTCTTCACTCCCATTCTAATGACAGCTTCTGAAGAACCCTGCTCTGTGCAGGTGAGCATTGGTATCTTGCAGGATAGAGCCATACGTAGAGCACCTCTAAAGTTCTAGGAGTTGAGATATGGGATTGCTGCTGATTGTAGGATCTCATCTTCATATCTCTTTGCTTTGAGATTGCCTAAAGTCACAAGAATACTCTTTTGCCAGTGGGAAATATATATGTCATCATATTGCTCCCACCAAATACTGTTTGGAACAGGCTTTAGCAAGGGAGAGGTCCGATGGCGCGGGGGTAGTGAGCACAACCCATATCCGGAGACCTTAGTCCTTGACGCAGCTGACCCAACCTGAAGTCCTTTGCCGCATGTCTTCCCCTCTCTCTCCCCCCTAAAAAAGAGTTCTAAAAAAGGGCTTTAGTAAGTCTTTAAGAGGTACAACCCACATACTCAACAATGCTGCTCCAGTCACAAATGATCCCTTCCAGATGTAAGGGATGTAGCCATTCATTGTAGCTCCGCTACTCTCATCATATACTTTGAACATGGTTGAGAGTCGCAAGAAGCAAGCCATGTTCATGTGTATGAGAGGAAGAGGAAGGCCTCAGTAGAAAGTAATATGACCACAGTGGATTTAGCATATTTTTTCACGCAATCCTCCTGAAGAACAAGATAATATGGTCTTGCACATGCACATTTATTCAAAAAGGGACTTGGGGAAACTTCCGGAAAAATTGCCGACCCTAACTTTAAATCTTGATTATTAGTTTTGAAATGTTTTGATTTTTATACGTGTGGGGTAATATTTGGTAAATAAGTTGATTTTTAAAGAACTAAGGAGCATTCTTTTATAGTTTTACATTAGAAAATTTGAGATGAATAGTTTGTTTCTTTAAAGTAATGTTTATTGATAAGTGATTATAAAGTAATTTGATAAAAAATAAATACATATCATAAATGAAATAACTGTGTTACATAAACACAAATTTACAGGCTTATATAGCGCAATTAGCAAAACATGATATCTCAAGGCACTTTAGAAACTCAAATTCAATTGAATCATACAGACAGATTGGTTAAAAATTGGTTTTGTATCTAATTAAACCCAGCAGATAGCATCAAGACTTGACAAGCAGCCGTCACTCCCCTTTAACAGGATGAAAACTCCTGCAGAACCAGGCTCACTGGGAACGGCAATCTGCCTCGATCCACTGGGGGTTAGAGAACACAGAGCAGAGACATAAAAAAGCACAGAAACACACATTCATCCAGGAATACTTTCTATTTTAGAGAGGGTAATGGCAGACAATCTGACCCCCAGGATGGTGTTACAGTTAAACAGAATACCAGACCAGGTGTACCTACTATGAAGAGAACATAAAATAAAAGATTTATATAACAACACAAATGCAAAATTGGAGAACGGTAGAACTGAACAGTGTGAAAGAACTAGATCTTGATGCCCTCTATCAGCCTAAGCCTATAGCAGCATAACTACAGAGATAGCTCAGGGTAAGCTAAGCCACTCTAACCATAAGCTTTGTCAAAAAATAAAGTTTTAAGTCAAGTCTTAAAAGTAGGTTGGGTGTCTGCCTCACGGACCAAAACTGGGAGTTGGATCCACAGGAGAGGAGCCTGATAGCTAAAGGATCTGCCTCCCATTCTACTTTTAGAGACTAGGAACCTTCTCACATATAAAGCCCTGATCATTAAGGGCTTTATATGTTAGAAGGAGAATTTAAATTCTGTTCTTGATTTAACAGGATGCAAATGAAGAAAAGCTAAAATAGGATAAATGTGATCTCTATTTTTAATCATCAGAACTCTTGCTGCAGTGTTTTGGATCAGCTGAAGGCTTAGTAAAGAATTACAGAAGTCCAGCCTTGAAATAATAAATGCATGGACTTCTTTTCAGCATCACTCCTGGACAGAATATTTCTTATTTTGACAATATTCCAGAGGTAAAAAAGGAAACCCTAGAAAATGAAAACACAAAATAGCATACAAATAAATTTAACTTTTAAACTTGGCAAACCAAATAAGTATTTTCCACTGGCAATAACACACGCAGCTCCTCCAGTCATTTACATATCTCTAATTCTGATATAGGCAGCTTTCTAAATGGTATGCATCTTACCAAGTTTTTAATGGTAAAAGCTCATTAATCCTATAAAATGTTTTATACCAACAATAAAGAGATGCTGCAGGTATTTCATATATGGGTATTACAGACCTGTTCAAGCACACGTTGAGTGTCTGTGTGGGTGGGTGTGCTGACAAGCAGGACTCTGATGTGTAGGAGGCACAGGAACCGACTGAGGTGAGTGTTAGCTTCAACATACTGAGTGTGTCCACTCGGTGAACTATTATCATTCATTAGAGCCGGCTGTCAACCTTCCACTCACTCTCTTACCTTTTCTCTACCTCTCCTCTCTCGTAATGCCCTTCAGCAGTCTGCTAAGAGCTGTCATTCTGTCAGCCCTCCATCAGCCTATCGATTCACTGATCTTTGTTAGACCATGGGCAAATGCTTGCATGTCTATTTCACTATATAGTAATCACTATTTTCCTTTTTTTCAGTCCATCTGCTGCCTGATGGTTTCTTTAGCCAAAAAAAAAATCCAGCCTGACTGAAAACAAAACATGTGAGGGGTGTTGCACACATTGTTTTAAAGAGATCACTTTGGGTTTTAAAGGATGATTCTCAGATTCCGAGGCCATTCTTTTTGCCTTATCTGACTTTGACTTTCCTCCCCATGTCTTCCCTCTGGAACACTGACTTTCAGACTGAAGCTGTTCACTAGCATACACTAAGAATGACTATTGAAAGATTGGGGGAGATAACACAAAACGTTGGAATCCAAAAAATAAAAATAAAAAGTTTTGGAGCTGAAAACCGATTTCTCATCCTGGCAGATTTTAGGCGTGGTATTGTCTAATGAGAGTAACATGGGATAAGTTGAAGTACAGCGGGATCTAAAAAACAGCATTAGGTAGGCAGAGTCATGTGAAAAGAGCAGATAAATGAAAAGAACTCATAAATGGAAAACCAAGAAAGGAGCACAAGCGGAAACCACAGCAGAAGAAAATTGCAATAACAGAAGAAACCGGGAAGGAGGGAATGACAGAGCATATATACTGTAATGAGAGGAGTGATTAGTGAACAGGTACGTTTTTAAAGAGACAAATGAGCTGCAGCTGTGAGGAAGCATAAACTGCCACACAGAGATAAACACCAGAAATGGCGGAGACTATGTAAACACGACCAAAGAACCTGGAAAAGAATTAAACGAAATAAGCATGAGATGACAAAAATGATTATACAGAGAATGACACAACTGGACAAAATGACAGAGAGCTCAAAATCATAGGGGGAAAAAAGAGCGCAGTGTGTTTCAGACTGAGCACGCACATTTAAGGTGCTTTCACGCTGAACCTGCCACACACAGGGAGATATTTAAAAACACGTGTTACATCCATCTGTACTGGAAAATAAACTGTGAACTGATTTTGCTCATCATCGAGTAGTGTCACATATATGTAATGTATTCATCACTTATGATGTAGCCTACCCCCTGTGCATCTGTGTATTGGATGAAGTGTGCTACTTCATTGAGTGTTATTGTGTAAGGACAGAATTTATTTTGTTTCCCCATGATGTCACCAAGCCCTATTAATTTTCAAGACTTAATGATTGCCTGACCACCTGGGGATAAAGGTTCAATACTAATATGCTTAAATTTGTAACCTTTTTTAAACTTGACAATTTTAAGAGGCAAACAGGCGGGAATCCAGAAGACAATCAGAGTCACTCACAGGATGGCAGTCAAGAAACGCTGGAAGGTCTACTCGTGTTAGGGTTTTTTTAAGACTCTGGTTCCAGACTATAATTACGGATAAAGAGACAGTTCTCCCACCTGAGCTGTGAATCCTTGCAGCTCCTCCAGAGGTAACTTTCAGCCACTACTTCTCTGATATGTGTCTCCTTGCCCTTCCTGTAAGTTAAGATTGACCATGCTGGCTTACCAGGTTTGTAGTTGTCCCATTTCTCCTATTCAGATGAGTTGGTGAAGATTCTCATTCATCCAGGTCATGATCAATCCAAAAAACGTTTTGCTTCCCATCCAGGAAGCTTGTTGGGGTGACCAGTTTCGGGTCAATATACATGTGATTCTAAGCTCCAATGAGGCCAGCAGGTCTATAAAGCTTGGAACTCCCCACTACTCCAGACATTTTCAATTCAGAAAGCTTCCTGGATGGGAAGCGAAACATTTTCAGCTTCAGAATAGAAGTCCAGTTGTTTTATTTTTTTTAACCTTTTTTGGACTTTTCAGATGAGGTATTGAAAAGTAACCCATGTGATGACCAATGTTTAGGATATTGTTTTGTAATCTAATCCTGCTTTGAACTGCTCCACATCTTTACCCCTGACCTGTCTGCTGTGAGTCTAACAAACCTCTGAAATCTTTACCGAACATTGTTTCTCCTGAGATTAACCTCGATACAAGTAGAGGTACTCATTGGATGACATCTGAATGCAATTGGCTGTAATGGATTTTATTTAGCTGCGTCAAAGCAAGGAGGGCCAAATTAATATGCATGATGTATTTTACAGAGTTACATTCTTTAAAATTTTTGAAAATGACCCAATCAAATGTTCAGTTGGTGGCTCCACGGTATATGCTCCAAAAAAGTCCTGTTGCATGGTGAAATATAACCAAATAAAAAGACTTAGACTTAGACAACTTTATTTGTCATTTTGTATGCACAGAGCGCGTACAGAACGAAATTTCATTGCATACAGCTTGTAAATTGCAGTAAAATTAAATTACAGTATAAGGTGTAGCAGTGATTTAAAAGTAAACAATTTAAATGTAGACAATGCAGGAGAAGTCACAGTGTACAGGTGAGTATTTTTTAAAAACATTTGTATGTGCAGAATTTATTGTGCAAGGGCATTTGTGCAAGAATACAGCTTGTAATTTAGAGTACATTTAAAATACAGTATAAGGTGCAGCACTGAATTTAAAAGTAAAGCAATTGAAATGTAAACAATGCAGGAGAAAGTCACAGTGTACAGGTGAGTATTTAAAAAAAACACATTTGTATGTACAGAATTTGATTGTGCAAAGGGCATTTGTGCACGAATGCATTTAAAAAGTGAGCATTGCAGTGCTGCTAATTTATTTTGATTAGCAGACATAGATGTGAACCCGCCACCACCCCCCCCCCCACACACAAACACCCACACACACACACACACACACACACACACACACACACACACACCCACACACACACACACCCACAAACACACAAACACAGTAGTAGTAAACCTAAATGTCTCACTACTAAATTGGTTCTGAATTGGTTCAAAGCTCACATCTCCCTGAATGAAAGAGGACGGACAAAATCCAAATGGCAAGATTGAAAAGCATTGGAATACATTTATATGGCCTTTTATATAAGAACAAAAGCTTGGTCTAATTGACTATAAAGTTAAAACTAATACAAAAAAATCTTTGAAGTTTAAAGGTTTGAAGTTAACTTTGACACCTCTACAAGAAGACCGGTACTGAACAGCAAAATGTGCACCTAGATAAATGTAATGCCATTTGTAAGCCGAAAGGCAAAGCCTATAGCCCTTTGATGTATAAATTAATCCAATGCAGTTTGATGCAAACAAGATAATTATGTAGAGAGAATAACAGACAGAGCAAAAATGTTTAGACTTAAATTCCAATACAATTGAGGATCCATCCATCTTCTAACACGTCTATCTCTTGTGGGGTCATGAGGGATGCTGGTGCCTATCTCCAGCTGACAATGGACAATAGATCTAAACAAAGAAAATTTTAAGTATTTCTTAAATGTAAATGGATGAAGGAATACTAAAGCAATAGGTCTTTGAAAATACTTAAAAGATAGCATTATCTTCTGTGCAACCAGAATAACAATGTGATTAAAAAGTAACCAAGCTGGAATTGTAATGCTTTTATGTAAGGCAAATTTGTTGAGGACATTTATGAAATTTCTGAGCTATTTTTCCTGGCTTATTGAAGACTAGAACTGGCCAGCCTGAAGCAATCACAAAAAAAAATTATCTAAATTTCCTGCTTTTGAACAAACCCTTTTTTTACATTCACAAACACTTAACATACTAACAAGAAGGAAGTTTCGAGTGATTTACGGCAGGATGTGAGTCACTTTGTATATTGACCAACAAAAAGTTCAAGTTTTGTTTTTTTTTTTGGTCACCATTGTTTGCTGGCCCTTTAAAACTGCTTCAATCTAACATGTTCTTTTCATTCATTTTCGGTTCAGTTAAATGTTTGCTTTCTTGTAATAAAACAGAGCTCTTCACTTCAAATCTATCTTTTTGACTGTTGGTAACGTACTCTGCCTTCAGCGAGCTTTTGATTTGATTCTTCCTTTGATACGTAAAATCCATTCAGTAGAAGAGGCAGTGAAATAGAAACACAAGATGACAGAGCCCCCAATATGTTTTATTACTGGTATGGTGTTTGATTTTTGCACCTGCAAAACTGATGCAACACCCTAAAACCTTTGCCCATGGTTTTCCCTCTGCTTTGAGCATTAGGCCATAAAAACTGTGCAAAACTTGTTTATCATGATTTTTTCCATTTTGGCTTCTTCTCTCTTTAATAAATGATATGTTGGAATCTTTAGTGGTTTTGTGGTTTTTGACAGGTTGTAGTGTTTTTTGACAGAATGGGACATTTAAAGACTAGAATTTGATAAAGACTAGATCATTTAGAAGTTAAAACTCTAAAATTGATCAAAGGAATACTTTTTTTCCCCATGTTTATGTGTGACAGTTTTTGTTTGTTGAGACTTTTTGGCTCTGATCATTAACTTGTTTTATCTTAAAAGGAACCTCAACTATAAAACGTCTTTGTTCTACATGATATCTTACTGTAAGTAACATAGATATAAGATGAAATAAAATAAAAAAATAATCCAGTTTTAGAATATTTTAAGAAACTATTTCTCTGTAGGTCACCATTGTTGTTCACAACATAATGCATTCTGGATAGTGACGTAAAATGGAGCGGCAGTGGGCTAGGCGCAGCTGTGTGTTTACTGGTAGCAGCGATAAGCAGTGCTGAGCTTCTCTTTTCAGCCTTTTCGGTTTGAACCAGGGTGTGAAGGAAAGAGGAACAGAAAATAGGGATCATAATGGAGATCACGGCCATGAGAAAGAAGGAGTTGGCCATTGTAGTGGTTTAATATTTTTATACTTTGCATATATCCCTGTGAAGCTCTGGAACTTTTTGCACTGTTCATAGCTACACCTAATTACTAGAAGCAACAAATTTATGTTGAAAACATGCATGCAATGAGATTTGATTGTACCCAAATAATATTGGTAAAGTGAACAGATGAAATAAACATCAAATCATATCAAAATCTCAAATTAACACTTAAAACTATGCGTTGTATTTGGTAGATAAATAAAGTTGTCTAAGTCTAAGTCTAGATAGCAATTAATGTTGTTATGTTCTTTTATGATATGTAGTGGCTCAGTGCATAGCTTCCTAGTCTTTGCATCCCTAACTGCTTACTCCACAAACAGCAGAAAATTGCACCTTAAATGTAGTCAGAAACGTTGCTTGAAAATAAACCTGATAAATATTAATTTATATTTTTTTCATCTGTCCTAATTTGAATTTGAATTGAATTTGAATGTATTTATTTGTTTCAGACAGACAATTCCACCAACTAAAATAAAGTGATCGATAAACAAAATCACAATCAACACATGCATATTCATGAGCACCAACGGCACTTTACATATTCGTATATGTACTTGAACATAAATAGAAACTACTAATAAAAACAAAATGATCTGCAGTAATATGTCATGGATTAGTATCCAAGGGCAGAGATAGGCACTCTCAAGTTTGAGTGAAAAGATTAATTTAAGAAAGCTACAAAAGCGAAGAATGGCCTTGAGAGAAACTGGAAAACACTGGGGAAGACCTGAACAGAGGAGCTGAGGGAAAATTATTAAATCATACATACATAAACAGACATGGAAGTACAAAGAACAGAAACTAAGTCCTTAGTAGATCAAAGACTAAACACTAAAAATAAAGAAAGGATCTAAACCAATAGATAAAGACCAGACCAAAAAAAGAAGTATAAATCACAAAATTGGGAAGCAATTGTGGAATAACATGAATGGCTTAAACTAAAAAAAACACAATAGAAAAACAATCCAAGCACAAAATCAAAGGGAGAAAGACAGTAAAGAGACCCACGGATCATGATCTAATGGAATCTAAAGCGACTAAATATAGAATATTTAACTGAAAGCCATTTCTTCTGGTCATCCTGCCAATCTCTGAAAGAAAAAACATTATATTCCCACATAATTTTTCTGAGTGGGTTAATTTTCATATAGGAATCCTGGTCTGAAAGGTGTTCACATAATCAAAGCAAAACCCTAATGGATTATAGGAATAGTGTGGCTAATGTTTTGGGCGTCTGGAAGAAGTATTTCATGTTTTTATATATTTTTTTAGTGCTCCATCAAGAAAGACCTTTCTAATGTGGTTATTGCTTAAAACATATTCCATCAATACATCTATGTTCTTTTCTCACTTAATCAATCTATTTAGAGCAGTCAGTGGGCATAAAGGCATAAAAAATCATATACAATTGACCGGTTCATCAGAGTCCAACACAGAGACATACATGGCAAACAAGTATGCATGCCCACAGACTAGTTAAATAGCAACTAAGTGTGGCTAATTTAGCTAACATGGATGGTTTTGGGCTGTGGCAAGAAGGTGAATCACCTGGAGAAAATCCTAACACGAAAAAGTGTGCACATGGAGAACATGCAAACTGAATCCAAAAAGGCCCTGGCCAGGGTTCATTCGTATTACTTTATTACTGGAAAGTGAAATTGATGACAATTGTGTTATTGTCCCGTAAAAGCACACACACACACACACACACACACACATATATATATATATATATATATATATATATATATATATATATATATATATATATATATATTAGGGCTGGGCAACGATTAAAATATTTAATCGCGATTAATCGCCCTGATTAATCGCGATTAATCGCGATTAATCGCATTGTATTTACAAACTCCAAGAATGAATTCAAAAGTAGTGTAAAGAGCACTTTTATTTTAATGTTCTGCTGCCATATGAACAAAAGTGTTGTAACATTTGTAGCACTTATTTTATACTGGATATTTTCAACCCATCTATTGAATTTAGTGCACTAGTTGATCTTTTCTTCATAAGAGAACAGCAAGCACTGCAGCCAAAATATGGCCTTTTTTGACCTGCTGTATATTAGCCAGTCCCTAAGCTTGATGTATCATGAAACTGCTGACCTTTTGGGTTTTGTGGTTTTTATTTTATTATTAAAATTAAATAATAATAATAATAATAATAATAATAATAATAATAATAATAATAATAATAATAATAATATAATAATAATAATGTTATGTTCAGTGTTTTTTCGCTAATCCACCTCTTATATATTTCAATCTTTATGTAATTTTGTCTGTGTTGTGTGCACCTGCCTGTTGCTTTAATCCTATACATTTCCCCGTCCTGGGATAAAAAAAGGATTAGCTAATGTTATCTTATCTTAAATAACACTTTTTAATATATGTACTAGGTTCTTTCAAGGTCTTAATTACATGTTATGTGTGGGCTCCAGTAACATCCATCCATCCATCCATCCATCCACTGATCTACCTGGATGTTCCCTGGAGGACTGAAACGCCTCAGTCAGAGACGTCAGTCTGTGGGTCTGTCGGGGCAATAAGAGAAGTTTCGTCTCCTCTCTCCGTTTCTGGGGCTCGACGTTTTCATGTTTTTTCACGTGCTTAGATAAATTTGTTGTGTTTCCACTGAAATGAACCGGCTTTTTACAAAACATACAGCTTGATTTCATTTACGGTATTAAAATAAAGCCGAACGGTGCTATTTCCCCGTTCATGTTTTTTCGCTGCTGCGGTCTCTCTCAGCTGTTTGTGTATTAAGTTTGTGTGAGACCTGAGTGGGCGGGCCAGGCTGAGCCTGCGTGCTGATTGGCTGGCGCTGCTGAGCCATGTACGAGAGGGGAGGGGAAGCGGGAGAGTGCTGCCGTGACAGCGCGCTGCAGTCAGCGCGCGTGCTGACTGACACTGACTGAAAGCATTTGAGCAACATGCGTTAATGCGCGATAAAATAAATATCGCCGTTAATAGTCTAATGAATTAACGCGAAATTAACGCGTTAACTTGCCCAGCCCTAATATATATATATATATATATATGACCTCCTGGGTCTGGGTCCCTTAGCCAGACTCAAGAAGTGGAGCTTCCTGCACCACCAGCAAAGATGCAGGCAGCAGTTCCTGAACGGTATGTTTCTAAATGGACATAGGGCTATCAGTAGCCTTTTGTTAGTGTTATCTTGTGCTAAATGACAAATCATGTTCATGGCGAACAGCCATTGTACAGTACAGTGCACACTAGAGGGAAAACCAGCTGATGAAGAGCGCCGAGCTCCGCTTGGGTTGCTAGGTGTGGGGCTGGCCTTTTGCTGGGGTTGCTAGGTGAAGGACAATGCCCGCGTCACTTGTGACATAATACTCGGGAGGTTTTTGAAACGGCTCGTTTTCCAGACACCAACAAAATATTTCCTTATTGCCAAAAAACGGCTGGATGTTGCTTTTAAGTCCTTGGACTGTTGCTAGAAGCAGTAGAAAAATTAGCAAAAGGTGAATTTTACACAGTAGGTCCTCTTTAAATGAAAGAAAGTCTGCATGGTCTGTTTGCGGTCATGGTGTTGTTAGCTATCTTTATAGAAATGTGATTACACTGCTTACCACAGATCTGCCGCAAACTAAGAGCTTACCTAAGTGAAGTTAAGACTACTGTTTTTAGTGAAGCTTAAATAGTCAGCAGCTTCAACTGTGATTTGTTTTGTGGACAAGTCTGTCTTGATGGTGGGTTGTGTATTGATTTTAGGGTATGGGTATAGTTCAAAGGCAAATTTTTAAAGCAGTTTTCTTGAATATCCTCACAAAGAAAAGGCGTTCTGCAATGCCAGTGAGTTTGTCATGTGACCTTGTCTGTACTTAGTCAGATGTTATAAATGTGTTTGCCAAGTGACCCTCAGGAGAAACTCGGTGGAGGAAAAATTAGTTTTTAGATGGTTTTGCAAGCTGTCATGTGCCCAGAGAGACCCAGATTTTCAGGTTTATCAGTCGTTGATAGATGCACTGTTGATATACTTGCTGACTAGCTTCCCCATAACACCAAGCTGTTCATCAGACAGGGTCAAACAATCACAAACCTTTAATATGAAAGTCCGCCTGGCCATGCTGTTAAACATGAATCATTTCTCTGAATACACTGGTACTAATGTAATTTCAAAGTAATTTCAAACCTTCAAATGTACACAGTTATTGATGATTGTGTCAAATGACCTACAGGCACAAGGAGTATGTAGACTCGTATGAACGCGGCAGTCGTTTCCCCCAATTTCAGCTCATTAATTCAAAAAAAGTCTGACTTTCAAAACATCATAAATCAATGCAGGACAAGTAGCCCAACACCCTTCACCTTCCTCTTCCCTTCCACTTTCTCTCAACATTACCCTCTCTCCATCACTCCCACCAAGTCATCTAATACCTATTCCCTCATTTTCTCTTTCTCTCCCTCCATGCCTGCCTGCTTCTTTGGGAGGTCCAGGAAGTTTGCAGTATGCAGACTAAATAGTCGTCTGATGGATTAGCTGTCTCTTGAAGGCCTGAAGATTAGCCCAAGGGCAAACCCTCTTCTGTTTTTGTGGGTGCCATGTTGAAGATGAATAACTTTTTATTAACTCAATTCAGAGTGACTGCTTCCCCACCTCATTATGGGAAAAGACGGGGGAAAAAGCAAGCATCTCCAGTTGGCCAGTGCTCATCGCCCCCCCCCCCCCCCCCCCCCATCTCTGTCACACTCCCTGCTTTTCTGTTCATCTCTAGCTTTCCCCAGCTGATAAACTTGCAATCTGATGCAATGTGACACTGCGCATTTGGTTCTTGTTTTGCACCGTGACAACTCAGGAAATTGACTTCTCAGTTTACAAAAATACTTCTGCAGCCTGCATATTAGAGGACATTCATCTTGTAATAAGGAGCGAGGAGTAATTGAGAATTTGTGATTTCATTATGTAGAAGCACAAGACTTTTCCTTCATGCAGTGTTGGGTTGCATATTCAAAACAGCCACATTAGGCAAGCTGAGTCTGAGTTTCTTTTTGTAAATTGTCTCTGAAATGAATACATCTCCTATGTGTGAAGCCTTATAGGGAATTATGAAGCACGTGAAAGTATATACTCCTCTTAAATTCTTAGCATGTTGTCAAGTTAATACCACAAACTTCGATGTATATACTCCAATTTCCAATACAAAGTAGTGGATAATTAGGAAGTGGAAGAAAAATGACACATGCTTTTCAAAATATTTATATTCAACCCCCAATGCTTTATAGAACTACCTTCATTTAGGAACCAGAAATAAAGATGGCTGAAAACTTGCCTTGCATATTCTTCATTGACCGGATCTGTCTATTGTCTGTCGTGGCGCTTTGTGGATCCAGTTGAACCCTGTGTGATTCTACTGGTGGGCTTTGGTGTTCACAGTGGTCCCGCTCGCCGCTGATTTTCCGGCCTCAGGAGTCGTAGGATAAACATACTAAATTTAGGACCTGTGGCTTGGGTGCCTCGATCATCTTTTCCAAAGACGTTAGTGCCTACAATAATGGCCCTGTTAAATGACAGCTATCTAATAAGACTGTTATACTGAATTAACTTTTTACCATGTGTGGCTGGGACTTTATGTGCGTGACTGAAACCTGGCTGAGCGTCGTGAGTCCAGTTGCTTCTTTGATCTTCTACCTGCAGACTGTTCATAGTTTAATGCGCCGACGTCTTCTGGATGTGGTGGAGGTGTTGCAGTTGTTTTCAAGAAGAACTTCACCTGTCAACAACTATTAACTGTTTGTTACTGAAGCTTTAAGAATCTGTTGTTTGAGTTGGGTCGCACCCACCTGACTCTTTGTGCTGTTGTTTACAGACCTCTGAAAAATTACAAACATTTGATCAGGAATTTTTCTGACTCCTTGGCTGGGATTATGCCAAAGTACGATCATGTTGGTGATTTTAACATTTACGTGTGCTGTCCTACCAATCTGTTGGTCAAAAAAATGTTTAATCTTGTAGACTCTTTTAATCTTGTTCAGTCTGTGTCAGGTTCAAAACCAGACCATGGTCACACCCTGGACTTGTGTTGTGTTTTGGTTAACCAGTTTTAAACATTGAAGTGAGACCGTGTTTTCTGATCACTGTCCTCTTGTATTTGAAACCTTTTTCACATTTGTGATGTTAAACCCCCCAGATTCCGATACGTTGTTGTGTTTTTAATATAAATGCCTTTGAACAAGCTACTGCTGCTTTTAATGAAGTTTTAGAGTTTCCTGCAGGTCTTACCACTGAAGAGATCACCGCAATTTTTTATCATAAATATCAAATGGTTCTTGGTGTGGTTTCTCCTTTTAAGACTATGAGATCCAAACCAAAGTCTGAACCAGATAAGAGTGTTGGAAAGCTGAACGAAAATGGAAAAAAGATCAATTACAAGTGTCTCTTGTTCAGAGAGAGCCTGTGGAGGTATTAAAACATTGTTAACGCCGAAAAACCCAAAAAACTTCCGGTATTATTGTGAATAATTCTCACAATACAAGCGTTATTTTCTAAACCATTAACTATGATCTAAACACTCCTCCATTTTTGTCTTGAGAACTCTTCTGAAATGTGCGAAATGTTCCAGCAGTTTTACATCAATAAAATACAAACACTTAGATTACTCATTTCAATAGCTGTCAATAGTTCAAACTTGTGTGCATTAATCAGTGGGAGAAAATAGTTGATAAAATGAATACTTATTCCTGTCCTCATGATGTTATTCCAACTCACTTCTTAAAGAACATTTTAAAATCTGCTGGGTCTGACATTTTGGAGATTTTTAATAGCAGTCTCAACTCAGGTGTTGTTCCAGTTGGTTTTAAACATGCAGTTGTGCAACCGTTGCTGAAGAAACCCAATCTTGATTATTCTGTACTTTCAAAATTTTGGCCCAACTCCAAGCTTCCTTTTCTATCAAAGATTTCAGAAAGGATAGTTTTATTCAGCTGCAGTCCTTTTTAAAAACCCTTCATAGCACTCAAACTGCACTTTTAAAGATATTTCATGATCTTTTATTAGCTACAGATGCAGGATACTCAGTTATTATCCTCCTTTTAGATCTGAGAGCTGCCTTTGATGCCGTTGACCACAGCATGTTGCTTTCCAGGCTTGATCTATGTGGTTTTAAAGACTCTGCACTGAACTGGTTCAGGTCTTATTTGTCAGATAGGAGTTTCTCTGTTAATATTGGTGAATATGCTTCCCCCTCAACTCCCCTTACATGTGGGAGAGTTGAATCTCCGATTTATTCTCATTTGAAGCACAACCATCCTTTCTCCCTTGAACCACTGTTTGACTGCCTTACCAAGATAAAAGCTTGGATGGCTTCAAAGTTTTGTAAACTTCATTTGTATGTCGGTGTAAGCCAGGCCAGCCTCTCACAACTGCAGTTGGTTCAGAACACTGCAGCTCGACTCTTAACGCAAACAAAAAACCATGAGCATGTTTCACCAGTGCTTGCTTCTCTTCACTGGCTCCCTGTTCGCTTTAGATTTGATCTAAAAGTTTTATTGTTGACCTATAATCAAGAAGTTTTATTTGGTTGTTATTTTGGTTGTAAGGTGACCAGATGTAAGTACTTTTACAATTTCATGATGGAATACTTTTGCAAGAAACTGTATAAGACAAAACTGGATGGATTTATCCATTGCTGTGTCTCCACTCAAGGCTTTTATGGCCACTTTCAGAATGCTTGCCATTGAAAAAGATTCAGCAGCTCCTGTTTGTGTGTGCTTGCTGTCAGATGAGATACAGTGCAGGAAGTAAAGGGGCATTAGGGAACCTTTCTCAAAGAGAAGCAGAGAGAGGGGAAAATAATAGATCGAAGAGGAAGCAAAAGTCTGCTGTCCAAGCCCTCTTCAAGCCCTCTGTTTGTTTGAGAGAAATGAGCAAAAACACAGGTCTTGGTGTCGATGAAGACAGGACCGAGGCAGCCACAGCATAGGATGCAGACCAGCTGAGCAAAGGAGGTCAGAAGCTGCATCAGAAATTCTCAGGGGAGATTAACTGGTAAGTGCAGAAACTGACACACACTGTGCTCACTGATTGAATAGAAAACTTGCAAGGAACACTTTTTGGTTTAAACAGGCAATTGTTTCAGCCCACACATCTGACAAAATGCATCCGTTACAATACATGAAGGTATGTATATGTCATAGTATTCTTGTTTTAATTACCATAACTCTCTGACAGGAATAGGTTTAACAAAGTTTTTCAAGTTTAGATTATAATTTTACTGTGTAGGCCCAGTAAATGTGTTCCATGCGTGTTTTATTTTATAATAATATAATGCAATGTCCTGCATGATGCAGTTCTTAACAGCTATCAAATGCCTTTTGGTAGAAGATAATTTCTTAAGAACTAGTGTTGGAATGTTCAGTGCTTTTATTGGACAGTGAACAAACGCACAGCAGGTGTGGACTCCCAACGTTTTCTCCTGGGGTTTGCCTCAGTTTAAATTTAAAAACATTTGCTTGCAATCAATTATGAGGTGAGAGCTCAGCGGGAATTCACGTCTGATTTATAAGCTTTTTTTCCCCCTACAATGTCCTGCACAGATTATGAAAACAGAATAATGGGTCGGGTTGCCCTGTAGAACCAGTGGCAGATTTGTTCTACAAAGGAAAAAAAAAAAACATTGCTCTGGTTGCATATTGACTTTATTCAATTTGTCACAGCATGACAGACCACACACCAGGTTCAAGGAACAGATGAGACAGGCCACACCAGGTAAGGATATTAAAAACAAAATAACACGTGACAGAGGGGAAGAAACCTGAGGAACAGGGAAAACCAGAGAGACAAACACAACAGTGACTGTTTTATAAGCTTTAATAATCGACACAACAACAACAAAAAAAAAGAGGAGAGGTGATTTGTAATTTCTGTCTTATGGACAAATATTTGTCTTTAGACATAGCTGGACGATTTAGATGATTTACTTAAAGCAGTGCCATGTAACCACTAGGAGCGTAGACTTGTAAGTTCCAGGTTTAGCGCCCCTGAAGGCCATTGGCAGCACTGCTCTGTTGCAAAATTAAACAGTCTCTCTCCATGTTTTGGAATCTGATAGCAGACCACTTTGGACCAGCAGATTGAAAAGTCATCAAGACACTTTTAAAGACAAGGCCTCATTCACCCCTCTAGATTAAATCCTACATCAGAGAGCCACAAATATGTCTGGTCAGGTAAGTGTCATATCTGTTTTGTTTTGTTGTTACCTAGAATGGGTCATGTACTTAGAACTGCCTTCTAGGTCACATGACCCATTGAGCAATGTATCCGACCCTATCAATGTGCTTTCCTCTCTAATGTTTTCATTTGTCTCCTAAATGTTATTATTTTCTCTGTAATGGTTTCTTTTTGAATCATCTTGTCACTGCAAAGTGCTTTATAAATGAACTTGCATTGCCTTGACAGCCTGCACGGAGCATTGATACACACCAAGTCCTGTATAATGACCTGAAAAATCATTTAATATATCTCAAATTAAGCTAATACCTGGGTCCAAACATACATAATGCTGCTCTAAGCAGAGAGAAATTCAACCATCAATTTTGTAGTTAAAAGCACTACTTTATACGTAAAGAGTAGTTAGAACAGTTTGAAAAATTTGAGTGTCCTCAAACAGAACAAAAGAAAAAATAGAATCATGGCTCCATTTTATCCACAAATTCTGCAGCTTTGCAGTGAAGCAGCTGCAAGAATTGCTGGATCGGTGCTTTTTCCCCAAGTGAAAGTGAGTGTTTTTTCCCCTCTTTTTTCCTTAGGAGAGCTCAGATATTGATCAAACTGACAAAGATCAGAGAAGGCGAACACATCCGCAGACCAGTGAGGGGGGAAAAAAGGATCCAAATTCCAGATATCCAAGCCAGGTGAGAGCAAAAGTAAAAGGAATCAAACCTATAACAGGGTCTCTATAGCTTTCAGATTCAGTATGTGTTAAAGTGTAATACAGAAGCATCAGAGACAAAGAGTCAACAGGTTAAATGGGGTTATAGAATCTGATCATTAAATATTGACATGCACCGTTTCTTTGCTGTTGTACAAATTTGGGGTATGTTAGTTGCTGTCCAAACGACCAGTTTCCTTAGTAATGTGGCAGAGGAATGATGAGTTTAAAAAAAACATTCAAGAGGAGGTGGATGTGTCCTTAAGCAGCAATAAGCAGCAATAGGATCGCATGCCAAAAATAGTGCATACTCTTATTTTATGTGTTTTTAATAAAAACCTATAAAACTCACTATTTCCAAGGTACAGAAGGTAAAAACCCAACTTCTGAATAACAGATTACAACACAGAATGATTATTCACTACAGAAGGAACACAATATATTAGTTATGGAGCTGTTAGTAGCACAGAAAATAATTCATGTAAATAGAGGTCATAGTCAAAAATAAGTATGCAGTACATTAAAACAGCATTATGGATCTAATGATATTTTAATTATGAATTGTATTATATAGTGATGTGTTTTATGTCCTACCACAACAAAATATGGAATGTATACCTAGCTGCTTTATTTGCAATTTTTTTCTGAACCTACAACGTGGCTCTGCCAAACTAAAAACCATCGTCTGAAGATGCTGTCACAGATTTTCAATAAATTATGAACTAAATACAATTACACTTCTTTTATCAAAAGTATAGCACATTATCACTCTGAGTTGTTGAAAAGAAAGGAAGATTTAAAAAAAAGTTTAATCCCTTGGTTCTCAATAGTGATTCTCAATCTGGATTATTGCCCTCGATACTGATCCAAGTCACTGAAAAATAGGTATTTTTGGATCCAGAATAATTCTTCAAGATGATGTTCATGCATGATAACGGAATAGCTTTAAGCAGAGGCTGCTCTTGCATTAATCATGCCATGGGAATATCCCAATCCTTTTGCTGCCCCCCCCCCCCCCCCCACATCGTAAAACCCAAAGCACTCTCCTGGCAAACGGTGCATCCAACCACTTCCAATTTCTCATGCTACCATGAAGAGCTAAAAATCACATTGATTTGTTTGATGTTAGGTCTTCCACTTAGTAAGCTAATTTAAAATATGTCATGATGGTGACAGTTAGTATAAAAGACATATTTTGGCCATGTTTTGTCATAAAGGGCAGTAACATAAATGCCATCAGTATTCAGTATTAACTCCTTCATCAACAACATTTCAAAGTTGGTGTGGGATATTTCTTTCTTGATAAGGGTAGTTTTGCACTGACATGTTTTTGCATGATAGCCTTGTGTTTCTGAACATACACCTGACTTGCCACATACATTCTTCAATAAATCATGCTTTGTCTCCTGATGATGATGTTTTCACAAAAAAAAAAGAATGAAGAGAGTTTCTGCTATTTTAAAATGACTTATTGATATTTATTTATTTATTTATTTATTTATTTATTTATTTATTTATTTATCTATTTATTCTGTGCTGTAGTGGAATCAAATAACTACTGTTTTAATTCTGCTCTGTACAGCAGTTGCTTTTACACCAAGTATTATCTCAGGATATCCAAGGAATCTGGGTAACATGACACAGAGAAACAGGATGTGACAACCATGGTAAACAATAAAAAAAAAACTGATTTATTAGATCGACAAAATAATGTCAGTGACGGGCAGTCGGGGGAGGCAGGTGAGGCACTGCCTCACCCATCATCATGACAGGTAAAATACTAACAATGACAAGCAAAAATCTATTTGTCCACTTGACTGCTCTACAAATTTGTTTTCAGTGAGATTTCAACATGATTATTTTCAACATTGGAGCAGTTGTCTCAAACTCAACACCTCGGGGGCCGCTGTCCTGCAACTTTTAGATGCATCCCTTGCAGAGGAGTAACTGCCATCTCAGAAGTGAGGGGGAGAAGTTTTTCACAATCTATTGAGTGATTTGTCATCCTCTCATACATCTTCTTAGGGCCTAGAGTACCACATAATTACTAACAGCCACAGTGCAGCACCAGGGGACTGACTTTAGTTCTTTAAACTATATTCTAACTCAAAAGTTTTAGTCTCAGACTCTGGTTGAGTTGACACAATGATCCTTGAACATCCACAGGGTAACCTTAGTACCCAGATCACTAAGTGCCAAAAGACAGCGTTGTATATAAAATACCTCCTTCCTGACTCTGCTCTTTCTATTGTGGCAATAAAGATTTAATTTAAATAATAAGCTAGGGTTACCAGAGGTGGGACAACAAGAATGCTGATGAGGGACAATGCTGGACACCTTACCAACACTACACATTTAACACAGATCCCTCATTACATCAAGCAGTCTCTGCTTTGCCTGTTTGTACACAACAATTAAGAGTAGAAAAATTGTTATTTAACTTTTTTGAAGTTTAATAAAATTGTTAAACTTCAAACAAGTATAAAGTTGTTCCACGTTTATCTGATTTGATTTTTTTTACAAGCTTTTAAAGATGAATATTTTTTTCAAAGCTTATTAGAAAAATCTTATTAAACTTTTATGCAATGTTAAATATTGCTTAAGTTAATCTTGGCTGCTGTTCCCTTGTTTGTCTGGCCGGTATTTTTGGGTTTGCATAAAAATGACTCCGTAGATTGGCAGCAAGCTTTATCAGCCGTGGATTTCTTGTCCAACTCACTTTAATAGTGTCACTTCACATCGTGCTTCCCTCCGTGTAACTTTGGCAAACTTTACAGGAAACTTTTTAAATTAAATTATAACTTAATGCTGATCATTATAATGTACACCAATCATTGTAATGACGTGAGTATGCCTCACATACTTCAATCTGGAAGTCTGTTCCCACGCACACAATGTGGAGCACTTTAAATCATTAAGACGAGTTAAGGTGCTACATAAAAAAATATGAGTCAGCAATTGCTCTCTCATTTCGCTCCAGACACAACTATTATAATGTGAATAATTATAATTATTATGATAGTATAGTGGAATCCTGAGTTGAGCAGGATTATAGCAATATGAGTGCAACCACAGCTCTGATTACATTTGGAAATCAGCTCCTTGCTGCAAATGAGAGCCCCAGTTTAGGCGGTATCTAATGTATCTGAACAACATGGATGAGATCCTCCCAGGGAGCAGGCTTGGGAAGGCTGAGATGTGTGAACCACTCAGCTCCCCATGAAAAGGTCTGGTTGCAGAGATCGCAGGGAAGGTAGAACTTGAAACGACACCTGCGACTCACGGTTCTTCCTAGTTTCCTTGTTCCCTGTTTCCCAGTAACACTGGGGCCAGTTCACATATGATTTCCCCAGGCAATCTAAACTGGCTAATAAGCCACGTATCTATCATAATGTCCCAGCAGGTCAGTAGGATCTTTGAGAACAAGCTCCCTCTGCATTCTTCCATCGGCAATATCCCCCAGCCATGCCCTCCAGCAATTGATGCCGCTATTCCACAAGTATGCACAACATTACGCAGCTATTTATGGATATGTAGGACTGACTCTACTTTAGGAATGATGACACCTGTTTTGTGTGGAATTACTCTGCTGATTTGACCCTGTTTTATTTTTCAGGTTTGTTGAACATGATTCTGAGACACACCATGCAGCATGTCTCCTGTCGGTCCCACTGGACACTCCTATGGTGTGTTTAAAGACACCTCGGAAAAACAAGTGACTGCATATTATTACCGTAGTAAACAGTGCAGGGGACTGAAGGAACCAATGGAGGAAATCATGGGGACATGTCCCGTGTGTAGTCCCATGTCCGTTATGCATATTGTCCCTTGGCCTACAACGCTGAATGAAATGCCTTGACTGCCTCACTAGCATGCAGTCAAGTTCTACAGAGCTCTGCTGATGAGCTAATATTGTAGTATAGGTGTGTTGAAGCAGAGATGCATCTAAAAGTTGCAGGACGCTTGCCCTAGAGCAGGGATGCTGCCAGGAATTATGGGCTCTATGACATAAAATCTATATCATCCCAAAAACCTGATATAAATATATAAAATGTTCTTTTTGGGGGCCCCTGTCAGTCAAGGGCTCTTGGAAGTATCCTCCCCCCCCCCCCCCCTCCCCATACTATGCCCCTGCCTAGAGGACTGGAGTTGGCAACCACTGTATTAGAGAGAGGATGGCCAACTCCGGAGCTAAAAGATCTGCTTTAAACAAGTGGGAGAAAGGTAACTGGCTCTTTTAAAGATGAGTGGTAGACCCATAAAGTCTGGCTGTGCTACAAGACGTCATCTATTTCTGCTTTCCATATTGTTTGTATTTATTTTCATTGAAAACACTGAAAACATCCAGTCAAGACAGGACCAGACCAGAGTGCCTCCTCTTTCCAATGATGTCCATTAAAGCAGCCAGCCTTTTATTACAGAAGGCAAACAGCGGCAATTTTAACAACAGAGTGACAGACATAATGCAGGATAAGCACATAGACTTCATATACAAATTAAGATTATATGTACTAATTTTTTTTGTTTTAATAAATTAAATTTTACCTTACATTACATTTTTTTCTTTCTATGATATTGTTAAACAGTATTGAAGTGATTAAAGAATTATTATAAGCTTTTAAAACAAGTAAATGTTTCAGCTAGGGTCAAAATGGAAACATAAGTGTGTATTTTGGATTCATATATTTGTACATTTGTCTGTAGAGGTGCTGGTACCTTACCAGTCATGAATCTCACTGCACTACATTGCAGTCTATTCTATGGTTTTGACAAGAATTGCACCCAAAAGTCCTGTGCATTTTTTAGGCCGGCTGTAGAAATTGCTGCAGCAGGGCTCTCTAGGGGTGGAGTTGACAAAATGATGAACAATACAAATCCCGGTGGCATCCCACATGACTGTGAAAGTTCTGGATGAATCAAGCGTCCAAGATGGAGGAACAGGACACCTGACTGCGTTCTTCAGGACCCCTCCAACTAGTCATGTGGCGATGGCGAACGTCCAAGAGGCGGTGCACCATGTATGCAGGAGCATCATCAATAATCCTGGGAGATGGGGAGGCTTGGCAGGAGGACAAAGACTGGTAACAACAGGTTTTACCTAGTAAACATGGAACCATGGGTGGATTTTCATCATCTTGGGGAGGTTCAGGCGAACGCTCACCGGTTATATGATCCGTTAAACTGTGAAAGGTCCAATAAACCGGGTGAGAGTTTCTGGGGGTTGGGTTCCTGTGGCAGTTGGCAAGGAGGCAGTTGTGTTCCACAGTTCTGAAAAAGGGCAGCTCGCGTCCTTCGCCAGACTCTGTGACACCTGCAAAGGTGATGTTGAACTGAGGGGACAGAAAGTTCTCGTTCCTGGGAGGAAACAGGAGGTTGGTAGCTCAATGATGCTTCATATGGGGACATACCTGTAGCTGAGCTGGTGAGGGAGTTGTGGATATATTTTACCCACAGTAAATTCTGGCACCATGAAGTTGGCTTTTCTACGATGGTAGAATAAAGAACAGCCTCCAGATTTTGATTCACCCTTTCTGTCTGGCCATTAGTTTGTGGGTGGAAACCAGATGAAAGGCTCAACGTGCCCCCTAAATCCTGACAGGAGGCTTGCCAGACCCTGGAGGTGAATTGTGGTTCCTGGTCAGAAACTACATCCAGCAGGATGCCATGGAGCCGCACCACATAGAGAACGAGGAGGTTGGCCATTTCAGCAGCTGTGGGCAACTTGGGGAGGGCAATAAAGTTTGCTGCTTTCAAGAACGGATCAACAATGGTTAAAAGGACTGCGTTACCTTGGGACGAGGATAGATCAGTAACAACGTCCAAAGAGATATGAAACCAGGGTCTACCTGGGATGGGTAGTTGGTGCAGGTAACCGTGGGTAGTTTGTTGCTGGACTTTACTCGGTTGCAGATTGTACAGGATGAGACATACTGACTAGTCTCCTGAGCTATAGATGGCCTTTGTAAAAAAAAAAAAAAAGAATGATTCGTCTAGCCCCAGGATGGCTGGCAAACTTGGAGGAGTGAAAACACTGTCGAACCCTCTCAGGAACAAACAAATGGTCAGTGGGGCAGTCACTAGGAGTGGATTGTTCTAGCTGGACTAGCCTCACCAACTGCTCAATCTTCCAGGAAAGGGGAGCCACCCCATAAGAGGTTGGCAGGATGGTCTTAGGTTCCTGTTTGGGTGATTTGGGGTCAAATTGATGAGATAATGCATCAGGCTTTGCATTCTTTGACCCTGGTCTGAAGTTTAGGACAAAGTTAAATTGTGAGAAAAACAAGGACCAACTGGCATGACGGGGTATTAACCTCTTAGCGGATTGTATGTATGACAGGATTTTGTGGTCTGTCCAGACAAGAAATGATTGTGTGGAACCAGCCAATGGCGCCACTCCTCTAGTGCCAGCTCAACAGCAAGTGGCTCCTGGTCTATCATCCTGTAGTTTCGCTTGGCCTCCGTTAACTGGCTAGAAAAAAAAGGCACAGGGCAGTAACTGGTGTGCAGTTCCTTGGTGGTGTGAACCATCGGTGGAACTGCGGGTTGAGGGGCAGCAGAAGACAAAGCCGATTGCTAGAGCTGGGCTTCTGAAGCTGGAGCATAGGGAACTTGAGCAGATTGTGACATTGCAACAGAGGTAAGCAAAGATATGAGGTGAGCTACCTGCGCCGTCAGCTGAGCAAGTTCCATGTGGATGGTCTGGCTGGTAATCTCCAGCCCAGTGAGTTTGTGTTCACTTTGCCCCAATGCCCTTCCTTGACATGCTATGAGGTCCCCTCAGGAATTGGACATTTGAGGACATTGAGGAGCAGGTCCATGCTCAGCTGAATCCATACTTTTCTGGTCAGATTGTCCTGACACACTTCAGGCTCGGATGGACACAGACTGACCAGTCAGATGGTAGTCAGATCTGCAAGTTCAGTCGATGGTTAGGGCAATCCTTATAATCAGCGTCCAACAAGCACTAAGTCAAAGTCAGGGTATCCAAGGTGGCAGGTAAGGAAGCTGGTTCAGGCAGGCAGAGGAACTGGACAAGGGGGGAAACAGGCAGGTGAGTTATGTCAAACTTGGTTCGAACAGAGCAAATGGCCTAAAAGTGTTACCACTAGGGTTAGACAACAATTTGACGCCGTGCAGGTGGAGGCTCCATCCTTATATGGCTGCAGCTGCTGGGGAGTGATGGTCACAGTACAGCAGGTGTTACATTACCTGTGAAAATAAACAAAATATTCTTGGTTTTCTCAAAAATTTGGACATATTTTTATTTAATTTTTTTACATGTCATTATATATAAAAACAGTATTTCATTTAGGGCACCATTCATGTAAGGATCATCACTGTACAAATGTGTAGAAATATGACTACTAACTGCATCTTAATTATGTTATATGACACAATATAAACTCTTTCTATACATGTATGCAAGTTCTGTGCGATTATCTTAGCATCTTTGTGTCAGAAACAATAGGTTAATTTCCTTTAGTTGCTGTATTTATGTGAAGGAATCAATATTCTATCCACCACCATGTATGGCCAAATATTCTGCTCTACCCCATTGGAACCTTGATCAACAGTAATAATGTTTTAAACCTACCCACTCTCACTTAATTTCTACAAGACTCTACTCTGTCCTCACATATTTTTTTACATCCTGTTTTTAGACTCTTATCCAAGCAGCTATCTAAGTGTCATCCCCATCTGAAGTGAAAGTAGTTGCCCTCTCTTTGGTTGTCTGCAAATTGCAAAGTGTCTCAGGTGACTTATTTTCATGTTATTTTTTTGAAAGTGCAGGAAAATGAGAACAAGACAAGTTATGTTGTTTAGACCAAATTGCTGTCACGCCTTGACTTACTATCATCTTATCGCAGGGACTGTGTGACCAATCAGGGGGTAATATTTGATTTTAAATTTGAGAAACAGATAAGCAGTCTTGTTCGGGAAAAGTTTTTATCAACTTTGTCAAATAGCAAAGGTGAAATCAATCTTAGCAAGACCTCACTTCGAGAAACTGGTCCATGCTTTTATCACAGTGCGTCTTGACTACTGTAATGCACTGTATATAGGCATTAACCAGACCTCTCTTGCCCATCTGTAGCTTGTGCAGAACTCTGATGCTCGTTTGTTAAGTTGGACCCATAGACGCAAGCATGTGTGTGTATGTTTTGAGCGTATTTTTAACCTTTTCTTGTTTTAATGTACAGTGCTTTGGTCACCCATGTGGTTTTTAAAATGTGCTCTAGAAATAAAGCTGGCTGATAAGAGTGCAGCTTATAAAATAACCTTCCCCTATGTTGCTATCACAATACAATCATGATGCTAAAACGCAGGCTGTTGAGGTGGAGTTGAGCTGGAACAGGGACAACCAAATTTGAATTATTGTGATGTGTACTAGTTGGGTGAACAGGTTCAGTGTCAAAAGACTCAAGTAAAAGCACTAATTTTAGTGACAATTGTTAATAAAAGGCTACTTTAAATCCTCATTATACTGATGAAAAAATAACAGCAGACTGCATCTAATATATAGAACAACTGCATGAGCCTATTCTACAGCTGTTGGGTTTAGGAGGTGGTGCTAACTATTGTACACCCCAATCCCTCATTCCATCAGTTTGTTCCTCCCTCTACAATCTTCAAATAGATAATTATGTAAGGTAAGATTGGACAAACAGGAGAGAGAAAAACTAGACAGGTCAATGAGATGGAATGAGCATGAATTTATTCATCTGGTTGCTTCATTGTTTTGATAGAACTGCTCAGAAATGTTGTGCTGCTGGATTTTTGTTGGAACATTAAAGGGTAGTGTGAATATACATGAACCTATCAGTATTTGTCTTGATGCCAAGGAAACACTCCTCCACTTCCAGTGTTGCTTCCGGATGCATTACAAGTCCATATTTAGCAGACAGACCTGCATTCTTGAAGGTTTAAAGAACCCATCCTGCTTTCACCTGCATTAGTAGTGAAACATCAAAGGTAAAATGGGGCAAGCTGACGTTAAGCTGCATCTGCAGGACATTTTAAGGTTGGTAACTGCTATGGTTTCTGACATTTTTTATTTATTTTTTTTGCAATTGCTTAATTTTGTCTTATTATGATAAAATAAGAACAGTTATCATTCTCAGCCCATCCCTGTTATATTTGTAGTCATAAAGGACAGAGTTAAGCAGTGTGTTGTAAATACCACAGCTTCTCCAGAGGACCCCATGCTGTGTGCTTACTTAGCATGTGTTGGAAAAAAGAATCAGTTAATTATGAAGTCTAACAATTGCAGACACCACAGATAGCAGATTTCTTTGCTAAACACCTACTAAACAGTTATCTCATTTCACATAATAAGCAAAATTACTGCAAATGATGATGCAGCATACAGATCTGGAGTGCTTGGGGGTGTTGGGTGCTCATTCACCGTAAACTTCCCGGCTTTGTGGCTCCCACGTCCACTGCCACAGCTCCTCATGTGTCCAGACAATAGTTATACCATTCTATAACTTCTGGTCTGAAAAGAACATTTGTCTGTCTCCTGGCTGTAGTTCTCGTTGCTAACTACCGTATGTAGCAGAAAACCATTACGCTGTAGCATGTAAGACAGGACACGGTTCCTCCCACTATGCTGCCCCCTTACTTCATTTTTCACTTTTTACTTTTCTCAAAATCTTATTCTTACACAAAAGATTTGAAGAGAGGCGCATATTGATGAAATAAGACCTTCAAGGCATATACACATATTTACTAGTAACGCTCAAGCATTTTTGTTTCTGTTTTTTCAACCACAATGTGACAGTGAGGGTATGCACTACAGTGACTTCCAACTCTTATGCAAATCTCATAAAAAAATCTAAGAAAACATTTTAAAAAGGCCATAACATAAAAAGTTCACTATATTTTTTCTTCTTCCTAACTTTTGAGAAGTTTGTTTTAAAATGTGTTGCCTTGCTTTTCATGTTAAGTGGTCTTTTTCACCAAACTGTCTCTAAGCTGTTTATTATTATTATTATACCTTAGAGCTTCTTTTAGACCTAGTCACAATGGGTTCATTTTGTGGTCTTGTATTGTGTATCGCATGTAAGATACTGCAATTTACAGATGTGTGGTATAGAATAAAAATAATAATAATAAAAAAACAATAGAGTTATCTGTTGAATTATGACCTAAAACAAAAAAAAAACACCTTCCAAGCATATTCACTCTGTGAATACGATGCTGTCACTTTTACGACTTCAGTTTATGTTAGTCACTACAATGAACAAAAGAAATATGAACTTAATTTCCAGAAAGTCCCAGCTTCAATTTCCACACAGGAGATTGTAGTTTAAAAAAGGGAATGTAAGAAAAAAGTGTAGAGACTTGTTAAACTGCCTGTGAAATAGACTTCTGAACAAGACACTGGATAGGTGTGTGAAGCAGAGGAGGGCGACACACATAAACATCAGTTTTATCTCTTACCCAGCAGTTTAGTTCCTACAGTTATGTTGTGATCTACAGTTAAAATAAACACACCCCTGTTAAATTTTTCGGATTTTTGAGATTCAAAAATTTCAGCATTGTAACCCTCATGCTCTTCAGGCTTTCACAGATATTGGACTAAAACTAACTGGTAAGCAATTTTAGCCGGGGAAGGTGACTTTGATCTTGTAGCCTTTCTTTTGGGGTTCAAAAGTATGAAGAAAAGGGAGGACTGTTGTCACACGTAGAATACAACTGTTTCTTCTTGGTAAAGATTGCAGCTCCTGCAGCATTACTGCCTCCTTGACCCGTTTATGGCCACATACGCACAACAATGATCAATTGAAAGTTGGATTGTTTTTTGTTTTTGTTTTTTATGCCTGTTATTACATCTACATGATGTTTTAGTTGTTTCCTCCTTACACATAACACTAACAGAAAACGTAAAAACTATGTAATTTCCCCACAATGCCACCAGTTGGCAGTATGCGTGTAAAACATTCCCTGCTTAAAAACGCACCACAACTAAGTCATGCTGCACACATACCAGGGCTTCCCCATACAGGCAGAGTCTGTTTTTCCTTTGTACATGGTGAACAGGGACCGGGATGTTTTCATTGCGTCCCACTCTGAAATTCGTTTGAAAATTGTGTCATTTACAGAGACAACGTGTGCCATTGTGGTGTACACAAAACAGTGGAAATGCAGCAAAACTTTTCCATTTTAACCAAATAAATGTTGTAGTGTCCACAGGGCCTGTGTTTTCATCAGTTTTGGTAAAACATCTAGTTGTCACTAGTTTTAGGGTGTGCTCCCATAGGCAGCCATGTGACAATTTTATTTGTTTTCCTCTTAATAGATTTGGATGTTTTGCAGTTGAATTTATATATGTCGGTTCTGGTCATATAATTAGAATATCATGAAGAGTTCATTATTTCTCCAGTAATTCCATTCAAAAAGTGAAACTTGTATATTATATTCATTGTATTATATATCTGTATATGATACCTTGCGCAAGGAGGGCAAGACACAAAAGGTCATTGCTAAAAACGCTGGCTGTTCACAGAGCTCTGTGTCCAAGCACGTTAATAGAGAGGCGAAGGGAAGGAAAATATATGGTGTACAAGCAATAGGGATGACCCTAACCCACCCTGGAGAGGATTGTGAAACAAAACCTATTCTAAAATGTGGGGGATATTCACAAAGAGTGGACTGAAGCTGGAGTCAGTGCTTCAAGAACCACCACACACAGAAGTATGCTAGACCTGGTTTCAGCTGTCACATTCCTTGTGTCAAGCCACTCTGGAACTAGAGACAGCATCAGAAGCGTCTCACCTTGGTTAAAGACAAAAAGGACTGGACTGCTGCTGAGTGGTCCAAAGTTATATCTCTGATGAAAGTAAATTTTGCATTCCTTTGGAAATCAAGGTCTCAGAGGTCTGGAAGAAGAGAGGAGAGGCACAGAATCCATGTTGCTTAAGGTCCAGTGTAAAGTTTCCACAGTCGCTGATGTTTTGGTGTGCCATGTCATCTGCTGGTGTTGGTTCACTGTGTTTTCTGAGGTCAAAGGTCAACACTGCCGTCTGCCAGGGAGTTTTAGAGCACTTCATGCTCGCTGCTGCTGACCAACTTTATGGAGATGCAGATTTAATTTTCCAACAGGACTTGGCACCTGCTCACAATGCCAAAGCTACCAGTACCTGGTTTAAGGACCATTTTATCACTTTTCTTAATTGGCCAGCAAATTCACCTGACCTTAACCTCATGGAAAATCTAAAGGGTATTGTGAAGAGGAAGATGCGATATGCCAGACCTAACAATGGTGCCACACCTAACAATGCAGAAGAGCTAAAGGCCACTGCCAGAGCAACCTGGGCTCTCTTAACACCTGAGGAGTGCCACAGACTGATCGATTACATGCCACGCCGCATTGCTACAGTAAATCAGGGAAAAGTAACCCCAACTATGTATTGAACGCTGTACATGCTCATACTTTTCATGATCAGTTGGCCAACAATTCTGGCAATCCTTTTTTTGTATTGGTCTTAAGTAATATTACTGAGATAGCAAATTTGGGGTTTTCATTAGTTGTTAGACAGACAGACAGACAGACAGACAGACAGACAGACAGACAGACAGACAGACAGACAGACAGACAGACAGACAGACAGACAGACAGATAGATAGATAGATAGATAGATAGATAGATAGATAGATATTAATCTTTTCTCTTTAGAGCTGCAGTGGACTTCAACCAACCATGTCATAACAGTTTTCTCAATGTTTTTTTATTATTATTATTATTTTCCCCCACCTACAAGGAATAGCTTGCTCTGAAGAGATGTATAAATTCTAAAGCAGAAACAAAGTAGCATATATACCAAGAGGAAATTTTACTTCAGGGACTGAGCTTTGCTTTGCATGCAGTCATGTGAACCCAGCGGTAAGAAAAAGCAACGGATAGCATTCAGGAAATTACTACTGACTATAAAAAGATTGAGAAATGAGACTCAGAGACAGAGATGTAGGATGGAGGGATCAATAAAGTAATCTTTAGTCAAAGGCAGACCACAAGCTCCATGCTCAGGATTACTCAGTAAGGGGCCATTACATGGAGAGGCCAGCAAAGCAATTATGAGTCTTGAGAGGAATTGACAATGAGATCCCCATAGGGAGGAATGATCGCTGTTAACACGACAGCAGTAGTGGACTGTCTGTTGGTGCATGAGCATGATGGAGGAAACCAGTGATGAAATTTCAAACAATCATTATTGTGCCCTCCAATCTTCTGCCCCGACACAATAACTCTCCACAGCCTGAGATTTCACGCTGCTTCACACTATCTCCCTACATGATTGTGCCTGCACTGATAGCAATGCACCATGTGTTTAAGTTGTCAGTGGTAACGCTTTACCTACCACACACAGCAGTGTATCAAAAAGTCTGCAGGAATGCCATTATCAAATCATTTTAAACCAAGGTTCAATGAAAATCTTCAATTAAATTTCCAGGATCCCTGTTATTTGACTTTTTGTTCCCTGGAATCTGCAGAACACACTATGTCACAGTACTTGAACTGTAGATCACGTAGGTTTTGTGGATCAGATGTTGTGTTCAGATCCTATATGTCAGGGATCACCAACCTTTTAGAGGTTAAGAGCTACTTTACTGCCACCGTGTCATACAAAGGGCTACCTGTACTGACCTTTGAATGAGAAGAGTCAGAGCTCACCTTAATTATGGCTTACATAACTATGTAATATAAACATGTTTTTAATGCATTTATCATTTTAAATCTATGTAAGTACAAGTATGATTAAAAAGGGGGAGCAACTAAATAAAGTAACATTTTAGATGCAGCTCACTGGAGGGTTGTGCTAGTTATTGAACAGGCTTAAGGGCACCACATATGGTCCTCGAGGGCTACCTGATGCCTGCAGCCCCATGTTGGTAACCCCTTCTATATGTAATGTTACAATCACAAAATATTTCTTGTTGGAATTTCATGTGACAGACTTACAAAAAAGTAGCACTTACCTATTAAATGGCAGGAAACTAAAATTTGAAAATTGGGGTGTGTGTGCTCGTATTCTGCCCTGTTTTTATCTGAAAAATGTTATCCAGTGCAACCAGCTGCCTTCAGAAGTCATGTAATTTGTGATTGGAGTCAGGTTGTAAAACAAAATCCTATACTTTGAAAAAGTTGGCCGGGCCAAGAGAGCCTTGTCATGTCAGCAGAAAGACAGACATGACAACTTATAGCTGTGCACCGCACAAAACCGGACCAAATGGCAGATTGGGGAAAACAAAACTATTGTTAATAAATGTTAAATAATGCTGCCTGTCACCAGAAACACAAAATCTCTATGGTGACAAATGTTGTTAGAAAAACAATGTGACTGTAGTAGGGAGTAAGAAGCTGGTAAGACTTGATCGGAAGTTGGATAAAGCTAAATACAGGGTAGCCCAAGACGTTCCCAGGCCAGCTGAAAGACATGGTCTCTGCAGCTCTCTCTTCACCTAAACGGATTGGTGCAGCATTCACACAACTCTGGCTGCTGCATCAACTCATCTGTCGATCTCTCGCTCAATTCTCCCCTCACTATGAACAACACTTGTAATACTAAAACTGCAGTTCAGGTAGGAATTCCTCTCTAGCCTGCAGAAGGCAAGCCACATTTTGTCCATTCTGCTACTTGTATTTTCAAGCTCAATTAATCTGTACATAGCAACACCTCCTCCAACTCTCAAAAAATACCGTTTTATAGTAGCCTTATGGATTGTGCAAGAAATAATCCCACTGAGAGGTTGGTAGAGTTTGTCAGTGATTAAGCCACCAAGCCAGGCAACAAGGGACTAATGCCAGCTAGACAAAAGACTGGCACTCGAAAATTAAAGCCAAGCACCACTCACTAAGACTAGATTCATTCAGCAAGCAGTCACATGTATGTATTGGCAAAGTACGCAATATGCAAATAGTAACCTTTTGCAAATGGCTGGCATTACTCTTGCTATTTGCATTCCTGGGTCACTTTCTGTCATCACAAAGTTAGACAATGGATTTAATCATCCCTAACTATTCCCTCTCATTCATCTATCTGTCCTAATCTACTAATTTCTACCCCAGGGTATTACGAGGTTGGTACTTCTTTCTTGCAGCCAGTGGGAGAAAACCATAGTACATCCTGGGCAGGGTGTAAGTTTTTAAAGTTTTAGTCTACATTAATGACTTCATGTGTTTCATAAAACTAAAAAGATAAATCACCGTGAACACTATTACCATCCTGAAAGATGGCCATCGCAGCATTGTGCTGCGGGTCAGAATTAATATAAAGTTGGATGATGCCAAAAGCAGGATAATCCAGGAAGAAAATCTGACAGGTTTGGAGGTTCACTTTCCAGAGGATTCAAAAGGAACCTTCTCTTTGCAATTTTTTACATGAGACTTCCAGTAATAGCTTTCCCCATAAACTTCAAATTGACCATGATCCAAATAGCAAAATACAACATGAAAGGTACCACAAAGCTGTTACATATAGAGTTAAATGCAAAAGCTTTTAGCTTGTACATGAACAATAAGCAATATGCAGCTAGTTTTTTGCATGAATGTTTTGCTTTGTTTTTTTTTTTTTGTTTGTTTTTAAATCATGTTTGGGTTTATCATTGCAATTAGAGTCTTGCCATACTGTTTCTTTCTCTGTTCATTCCTTTGTGTTTAGTCTCTTCTTTATTCCTTATGTTCTTCCCTCTGTGCATTTTGATTTATTCTCTCTTTATGTCTCTGTTTTACTTTTTTCCTTATTGACTTGTAAATCCTTTGGTGTTTAGTTTGGTTCAGTGTGAACTGCCTTAATTAGTCTCTCTTCCTTAGTCTACCTGCTCTCAATCTGCCACACCTTATTCACATTCCCTTTGATTAAGTTCACCTGAATCCAATGTCATATTTCACCCTTGTGTCCGTTTTGAGGCTCTTCAATTTGCTCAATTCTCCCATCTCCCAGTCCTAGTTCAAGTCTTGACCTCCTTGTGTCGTCCCTGTAAATTTGCCCAGATCAGTTCTATTATTAGATTATGTTTTAATGCACAATGTGGCTCCTGAACTCCTGTCTGCAATTTGGTCCCGCTTCAACCACACAATACCTTTTTTTTGGTTTTGGTCCCCATGTAAAAATGTCTTTACCTGAATTAATGAGGATGTTTGTGGAGTTTCAATCAGTCATGACCAATTTTCAGTATGTCTAAAATTTCCAGTATGTCTGAAAAGCCCTGTTTAGGTTGAGATCAAATTCATAAGCTGCAGAAGGACAATGTTGTTTACCCAACACATTGTATTATCCTATGCATTGAAACGCAAAGCATGTATCCAATAGTGTGATGGAGGTATTACTTTTCTTCAGCTCAGGGACAATACGGATAAAGTTATACCCTCACTAGCTACTTTATTAAGCATATTCGTCCAAATGGTTGTTAACACAAATAGCAAATCAGCTAATCACTTGGCAACAACTCAACGCATTTAGACACCAAGATGTGGCTAAAACATCTTTCTGCGGGTCAAACTGAGCATCAGAATGAGGGTGTGGTTGAGGTCTGAAACTATTATTACACCAGGGGCTGTCATGAATTCTTAACCCAGTTTACATGCAGTGAGTGGCAGTTATGTGGAAAAAGGCCTTGTTCATGTAAGAGTTAAAAATAGAATGAGCAGTCTGGTACGAGATAATAGGCAACAGTAGTGCATATAAAAGTTGTTACAAACAAGTTATGTGGAACACAATCTCTGAACAGACACACATTGAATCTTAAAGCAGATAGGCTACAGCAGGAAAAGATTACTCCGGGTACCACTCCTGTCAGCTAAGCACAGCCAGCTATGGCTCAAGGGTTCACAGGCCCACATAAAATTGGGCAACATTAGATTGGAAAGATGTTTCCTAGTCGGATGAGTCTTGAATTTCAACTGCAACATTCAGATGGTAAGCCCAGAATCTAGCATAAACAAAGCATGCATCCATCTTGCCTTTTATTAAGAGTTTATGATGATAGTTGTTTAAGAGTGTGTGGTGTATTTTCTTTGCACATGTTAGGATGTGCAGCCAACAGACTTACAGTAACTGTGTAATGCTATCATGTCAATATGGGCTAAAATCTCTAAGTAATAACACCTTGCTGAAGCTTTGCTGCAAATAATTAAGGCTGTTCTGAAACAAAGGGAGTCTGAAGTAGCACTAGTAAGGTGTATTAGCTTAATACAGAGGCCAGTGAGTGTACACTACAGCTGGATAAGTATACAGGTTCATGTTGATTCCAGGTGTAGGCTCCTGGTATAAATAATTTGAGAATACTAACACTGTAGGCAGTGAAGGGATTCATAGAAAATATTATTTAGAGGTCATATTATTGTAAGAAAACACAGAAGAAGGATCACTAGGGCCACACTGATGAACTCACCGGCACGTTTACACTCACAGAAATAAGAGGTATAAAATGTTTTTGGAATCCAGCATCGAGAAAAGAATAACAAATGCAGACTTATATTTCCCTGGAGGCTTCAATGATGCATGCAGCTCACAGTTTCAGCACAGGGCTGCCCCTTCCTACTGCATGTTTGTGTGATAGATTTTGCTGCACTTAGGCGATGTAAGAGTATACATTTGGGTAATTGCATTCCGCTTCTGCTGCCTACTCCCTGTAGTAAAGACTGATGACAGTAAAGGATAACTGAAAAAATGGTAAATGCCATAGTATGTTCAAGATATATTTAGATACAGTCATAAAGCTCAAATTTCAAGTATCCTAAAATTATATACATGATTTTACATAAAAATAGTTTTTTAGTGGAGAATCATTTACTGATTTGTAAGGTTTTACATGGGAGCTTTGTAATGGAATTAAGCAATGAGTAAAATAGTATTGTTTGAAAGATACTTCCAAATTATTCAATACAGGAATTAAACATTTTAAAATAAACATTTAAGGCCACGATCACTTAAGTGTGATGAACTTATTTAGCGCTTTTCCTGTCATGCGGACCACTTAATGCACTTGTAAATTGTAAACAAAACAAGGATTCAAATGGTAAGCTGGGGCCACACTACAAGATGTTTTTTCCTGATTTTACCATTGGTTCCTAGATGAGGAAAGACTGTATTAGACTGTGGTAGTTGCAATAAGTTGGCAGTGTGAGTCGACATAAAAATCTGCTGGTGTGAGGTGGGGAGAAGACTGGAGTCTGCAAGTGTGTGAGGGGAAGTGGTCAAATCTGAGTCAGTCAAACAAACATTTTTGGAGGCAGAGTTGGATGTAGGCTCAACATCTGAGCAATTCATTTAATTTGTATGATGTGTGATTTACTGATAAGAAAGAGATAGGATTTTTAGCTGCAATCTGCCTGACCACCACTTATTCAAGTAGAAAATAATCCATTTAGCTCAACAGCCAATTTGTAATTGCATCTCAAACCAGTTGGCATTTTTTTTGAAAATCTCAGACAGCATTTGTGAAATCTTATACATTAGACAGCTGTTTTAGTATTGCTAGCCTCTGTAATAATTTTGTTTATAATTACTCTGTGTTTCACAGCGACTGCTTTCTCACGCATGCAATGCGACACTGTATTGACTCCTAATATAGATCATTAATGACTACTCAAGGTAGAAAGGCTAAATATTTTCCTGAATCTTCTTTAAACGTTTAGTTTCTGATAAGAAATCAGAATGGGCTGAAATCAATGTCAACACTTTTTCAGAGATTGGAAATCTGTTACAGATTTCTGACAGGTGCATCTCTACACATCAGTTAAAAACATTATCTCCTACTGTTTTACGAAAAATTTCAATTTTCACATTTTTCAAACCAATTTACCTTATGTGACTGAGTTTGTTGGCTAGACAGTCCTACTGTCCTACTGGCAAAATTCTCTCCACTTCAAGGCAAGATTCATAATAAGATCTTTGCCGATAATAGATAATTTACAGCTTCACGGCCCACATGGATTAAAATGTGACAATTTACCTCAGTTTCCAACAGGAGTTCGTTTCATGATAAATAGTCAGAGGATGAGCCAGGATACTGGCAGTCTCTGATCTGACCTATGGAGGGAGAAATGCTGCTTTGGAGGTGAGGAAGTGTGGATATGAGTGTGGGAAATGAAAATGAAACATTCATGTAAATGAGTTGTCTTTGACAGCATAGGCACTTGAGTTTCGAGTGAATAATAGCATCGAAGCAACACACTCCATCCTCATTTCCATATCTATTTCAGGTCATCAGAATTCATATGGATTAAAATGTGCAGTAATGTACTTTTGACCTCATGTAACTCAGACCTTTAAACTTACAAAAGCTTCAACTTCCATCAAGTGTAATTCACCAAAATCAAATCCAATCAATAGTTGTGGTGTATAATTACACATTGTAAAGGAGTCATTACCTGGAATTTGGACTTTTTCATGTTAAAACCTGTGTGTTGGTGTTGGGCATCAGTAAAACCTTCCAGAAAATCAGGAATGTGAAAGTGAATTGGGTTTTTGTGTGGGCTCTTCATACAAACCATCAAAACCCACAAGAGCACGCTCTCCACTAAGCAAAATTTTGGCGTTCCTCCTAGATTTATGTCACTTCGTGGAAGGATGGTAATGTAAGCCATGCCCGGCTCTCGTCAACTGACTGTCCCTGCAACTTTGTGTATGCGTGTCACACTTTGCACCCAAGTGTTTCATTAACTTGGGACAATACCAGACGAATAAGGCATCAAGCCAGCATTTGGAGAAAGGGCCGATTCCAACAATCAGGGACTCATCTGCCATGCAGTCCGCAAGTGTTGTTTGTTGTGTAAATGTCGTGTGTGTGTGTGTGTGTGTGTGTGTGTGTGTGTGTGAGTGTGAGAGAGAGAGAGAGAGGGAGAGAGAGAGGGAAACGATGGTACGCAAACCATGGCACAGAAACACGTGTACACGCAAGTTGAATTTTTGTGTGTACCCTCATGAGAAATAAAAGGGGGAATGAAACAGAGTCTACTTAAAAAAATATTTCTCCTAAAAACTCACCAAACCTTAATTCAAAGATATTTTCAGAAGAATAATATATGTAAAATACCAGGTTATGACTTCTCGAATTCATTGCAATAAAAATATATATATTTTGATAAGCATCTAATCAATCTCTATTGCCCTATACCACCCATTTTCAAACAGGGGATCATAGAATTTGCTCGCTGTGCAGATCCCTGTGTATTAAGGTTGACTGGGGACAGTAGGAACAGGGGCAAAACTGATACACCCTAAATTATGTCCTTAAGCCATAAGCCTGATCTATGATTTTTATTTTCTGCAAGCACGTGGATATTAGCAACTTCTATGAGTGCGGGAAATTTTCATCAATATCCATTCCAAAGATATTGGCAAAAATATGTTTTTTCACAGGCAAAAACTTAACTTCACTTATTCCCTACCACAAAAAACTGCATCTTTTCATTGCGTGACTGTAAAAGTTAGTTTAGGTCATTGTAAACTGTAACCCCCCACCACCACCACACACACACACACACACACAAAACTGAGATAACGATTGACTCTGTTATCAAGATCATTGTACAATATAAGTAAATATGGGATGTAGTGATCCAGGTGCAGTTAAGACACTATATCTCATCACATACAATTTATACATAATAGCTTAACTGTGTCCTTAGAGTGGCCTCAGGCAAACATGCCACACCTGTAAGTAAGTGACTATTGATTTGGTTGATGTTGTTCTTTCCATATTCAATGATTTCTGATGTATGTTCCTGACATAGCTTAAAGAGTATTAAAGCAATCTTACTAATTACATATGAATTTGACTTCTCTGAGAAAGTTGGAATTATGCATTCATGCATCTGCACATTATTTTACATCATCCTGTAAAATGACTGCTACCTTTTTGACTTGAACATCAATTTACTTGAACATTTAGATTTTTGCTAATGACAATTTGCACACTTTTTACCTTATCAGGAAATGTTTGATCTGATACATTCATGCAGTTGCACAGTATTTTATATAATTCTGTAAAGTGACAGCTATCCATCTTTTTTTACTTGAGCATTTGAATCTTATCAGATATCAAGGATGATTTGCACACTTTTAATTTCTCAGGATGTGTTGCCGGTGCGTTCAACTTGAACATTATGTCTTGATCTGTGCTGGCATCTCACTTAAATTTTATTATGGTTAGAAATTGACAATTATTCTTGAATAACTATACTGAATAAATAATCCATTTATATTTCCAAGAGAAAAAGTAAATGTTTTAATTATTTAAATTTTCCTATTACAGTTACAACCCATAGTTAGCACTAAAGCTCCCTAACTATAGGGTCTAGTATATCAGCAAAATAAACTCAGTAAAAAGATATTTCTTTGAGGCACTTAGTTTTTGTGTTGTCGTGAATGAAACAAAAAGTGTTTCCCCTGTCCCTGCTTATCCTACAGACAGGGTATTATACATTATGAATATTTGTAATTGCTTTGGCTTATGAAAGCTGTTGTATCCAGAGCAGTGCTATGCAATCCAGCTGTTTCAGCTCGCTGACCTTTTAAAAACTAGTGTCAAGGGCTCAGATCAGTGTCGGCTCAAGAGATATTTTTCTGCAGATGCTGAAAGGGGGGGGGGCATGAAGGATAACTTATTTTTACATTTCTCAACACACACAGACAGAAGCACAAGCTAAGGTGCACCCACAGCATTGACATCTGCAACAGTCACCAATAAAGTGTACAATGCATATGTAGTATTCTGCTGCTCATTTAAAGCAAACACAAACATGAACTGCAAAAGTAATGTATTCTTTTTCCCCAGATGCATCCATGGAAATTTAGGCAGAAAACACTTATCAATATTTGCATAATTCCTTCAAACAATTCTTTCAAACAGCACTTTAAATGGAAGAAAATAAGTGCCGGTACTCCCCTTAATATGAGAGTGACATGGGTATTTTTTTTTTTATATAGATCTATCTATTAGTCTATAAATCTATAGTTTCATTGTACAGAAATTACGAAAAACAAAGAATAAAGCCAGCTCTAAATCAAATCCATATAAACCAAGTTCAGTGTCATAAAGACACTTCTCTTAACTTCAAGGCCCATAGTGTTAACATGGACATGTAAAATAACAAACCAAAACTCAAACTATAAATCTAATAATCCATAAAAACATAAAAGAAGTAATAAGTTTTAGACTTAAGATTTCAGTAAGCTTATTACTGGTACCATTTTCTTCTGTAACATATATTTCTTCTCAGTATTAGGCATGGCCTCAACAAACCTATGTTTAAGCAATATTACCTTTAATCCAAAAATTTTACTATCTTCAAAATGTCAATATATTGACCAGCCATACACAGGGTCTCTGCATACAAATTTACATATTTAATATCTAATTTTCCACCAGGTAATAAGCTATATACAGAAATGTGTGAAATTTGAAAAGTCATCAAGCCTGAACTTGTGCAATCAACTGGGAACAACAACAAGCTGTCTTCACATCAATCATACACAGGAACAGATATGGATAGGAGATAGCAGACGCTGAAAAATAAAGCAAAAAGAAGAAGAAAACATGGGCCATATTGTGAGAGCATGTCACTCCATCAAGAATGTATATGTTTTAAATTTATATAGCTTTAGTACTTTGAATAATTGAAATATAACAGCAGGTTTTGGACATACAGTAAAATGCTAAAATGGTAATGATTATTTATAAAACAGTAGCCTTCATCTAAAAACAATGGTGCTGACCTACTTAAGAATTAAGATATCAGCTTACATAAAAAAGTCTCCTGCAGGTCTTGGGTTCCTCTCTACTGGTTAGGTGCTTCCAGCCTTCTCAACCGGGGTGTCCTACACCTAGTCCCCTGACCAAGTCTGGCCTCTGCTGATCTTATCCAACATTATTGTTGACTCATCTTTCTGCAGCTAATTCATCAGCAACAGACGCCTGTGCAGCACCAGGATCATCGTTAGAAGAGTCCAACCTGTATTTCATTGTGTGATGAATGACTTCAGAGCTGCTGTCGTCATCCATTACGGGTCGCCTTGAGCCTTTTTGGAGCTAGAAGGACTACATCCCTGCCGTGATGATTTCCTCTCTCATCCAAGACACCTATGTTCACTTGAATGTACAGCAAATGTTGTGCAACAAAACAAGGTACTGAGATGAGAACCTACTGGCATGTTTTTGCTGGTCAGTTTCTGAAAGAACATAAGAAAACCTTTTAGTTTTATAGAGCATTGGAACGTCTTTGCTTTAAAGCCATCTTAACAGGGAGAGATTAAGATATTTGAGGTAAATTATTTTCATTTTGCTCTAAAATTATATAAAATTAAATTAATTCACTTAATTTAGAGTTTACACGACTGAATCATTTACTCAAATGAGCTACACATGATTTCATCCCTGATTACATGAGCCACATATCTTGAATCGAAGTCAAGTTTGAATTCTATATATTGTGACTTAAGCACAACGTGAGTCTACCTCTGAGTTAGACTATAGTTTCATCCTTTGGTATCTGGTTTTAAATCACATGCATCCTTACTCAAGGCAATTTCTCCTCTGTAGATCGTCTGGGAAGAACGGATACAAATGTGAAAATTTATCCAGCAACACTTCAATGTAAAAAAAAATAAAAACAAAAAGCTAAATTTATCAAGGAGAACCTTTCATGAGTTTAAATGCTTTGAAGGTTGAAGTTTTTCTCCTCATTTTATTTATTTCCCTGTCATATCGCTTGGCTTTTGAAGAGAACAGCCCTTCCTGCAGTCATGCTTTAAGATAAAGGATTTTACTGGGGGAGTAAAAGGGAAGGAACATGTCAGAAGCAGCACTTGAGTGCAGCTCAGATTCCTTTTCTCAGTATCTCTTCAACATACAAGCACAAACACCCCTGCAGAGCTTCACCGGTATTCGTCATCCATCATTCTATTTGTCTTTCATGTGAATTTTTTTTTTTAATTCTGACAAAGTATGAAGAAAGAACAGTTTCTGCATCAACATGATAATGAACAGATGGAATGAGTTCAGTACCTTAAGTGAGGTTTAAATGAATCTTCATGTGCTGGAGAGACTGAATTGAAAAATATATGTTCTTCCTCACTTTTGAATCCCTCTGCACATTTTAACCCATTAAAAGCATCACTACTGTTAATAAAGTTTTTGATATAAAATCAGTTCCTTCCTTTTAAAGCCCTTGAATAGCCAAAGGGTTTGTTAGTTAAGTTGCTAAAGGAATAATGTGCAGAAATAGAAATGTTCAGGACTTTCCAGGTAAAAATAACAACCTTTAAAGAAATTGTTGAAAATATCAGACAAAATGCAAACACTGCTAAACGGCACATGTGAAAACTGTCAAAGGTACTGTGTAAAGTTTTTCTGTAACTATTTGCTAATGCCTTATTTGTCAGACAATGTAAATTTCAGACCAACTAGAAATAAAAACATTAATTTCCTAATTTTGAGCAGCATAAGCAATCCCAATTTAATTATTACATTTTTTTCTTATTTCTATTTTATAAGTACCTTTTTATAAGAGTATTACAAGGTTTGTCAGATTTAACTTTTGATCTTTTGACCGATAGTGTTGTAATTTGTTGTCTCTTTTTGAACCTAATAGTAAAACACTGGGTTTTTCAGAACTCTTTCTACTATTGCATTACTTTAAAAGCACTGATACTTAATTTTGTATCCTTCTATCTTAAATACAGTTGACAGAATTAGCTTCATGTCTCTTATATTGATCTTTAAATGAATGGAAACAAGCCAATTGCCAGTTGGTCAATTGGCCAGCCTTGACGCTATTAGATGTGTCTACTCTGATTACATTGTGGGGTCAGGAAGCATCTCCAACTTATAGTCCTTTAAGTAAGCAGGGGTGTTAAAAGATTTCCAAATGGAAAGTGTGTTGGTATTTCACATACACTTGTTCATGGAGCAATATTTAGGCCTTTTTGTATAAATAAATATTATGGAAGATAGAATGATGTGTTCTGAGCTTTTAACCACGGAAGGAGCAAGGTGATGTTCCTTGACCTTCACTGTGCCAAGAATTTTGCAATCTGAGCAGTCAAACTGTTTAGACTGCACTAAGGTGAATGAGATTATTATATAATAAGATATGGGAATGTGGTCCAATAGAAGAGTGACATTCCGTGATAAGGTAAGGTAAGTTGGGACAATACCAGACAAACATGGCTTATAAGGTAAGTTGAAAGACAAAGTAATGGCACCCATCATACATATGTGACGTCTGGATGTCTGTCTACAACTGAAAATAGAAGCTCACATAACTGTATAAAAACACAGTCTAGAAACGTCAATTTCTCGAAATTTAACTTTCACTTGGTAATTGACACAATATAAGTTGTGGCCTCTTCATGAGAAGTCCCATGTAACCCCATCATGGGTGATCTGGAGCCGGGCTGGATGGAGTAGACTGAACTGAACACCTTAAATGCATTGGAGCTGCGAAGGCTCCATGTGTACGGGCCGTCTTGGCAGGAAAAAAAGGAGAAAACTGAGATAGTCATATTGCTCACCTTGATCCGCTGTAGCTCCCTTGCCCTCGACAGGATTTTGACACAGTCAGTGTAGTAATGTAGCTTAGCTACAATGACTCGGGACTGCTCACCTGTCTTTGGTTTAGGAGCTGGAATACGGTGAGCATGATCAACCAGAAATGGCAGCCGTGGAAGCCAACAACAGCTCACCCTTTGGAACACCAATGATGCGGATGTTTTGACGCCGGGAATCCAAGTCATCACATTTATCCTCTAACTTTGCTACAATTTTAGTAAGGTAGTCCACTTCTTTCTGGAGGCTGACAATGTCATCAGTGCAGGTAGATAAGGATTATTCCATCTCAGCAACCATTGCCTTTAGTCCAGTGTTATTATCCTACACCACAAACAGACCAGAGGACAATTCCTTTTTGAAGGAGAGCAGCTCTGACTTAATGGAGGACTTTCACCAAGAACAGCATGAAATTCCATTTTAGATGCAGCAGCAAAGTCCTCCTGGAGAGCTGCAAGCAGTTCTTTTTTTAGATAGCTAACTTCGCTAATTTGGGTGGTTTGGGTAGGAGTAGACAACACAGGAGAAGAGGATTCAGTATAGGTCAAGGATTCACCATGAGGAACTGGGCCACACATGAGGCTGGAATGCATTTCCTCCTTTAAACGGCTTTGGTAACATTTTAGTGACCAAACCAAGAAAATATACATTGCTAAAATTACTTTTAAAGCGTATGAGGTCAACAACCAAGACAAAGTGCCAGACAATGATTGAAAAAAAGTCAAGTCTGCAGGAGTTCACCAAAATGCAACTCGCCCTATGCTGCCATTAGCCGGAAGTCCTAAAAACACAGTGTGACGTTGAATTGAACTAAACATCTCCTGTTTTAGGTCACTTAGGATCATCTAATTAATTTCTGTTTGCTGCATTCAAGAACAATAAGATACTTTATAAGTACCTTTTTCAAGAACAGTCCTTAGGTTTACTATTCCTTTGAACAATTTTGGCCAATTCATATGACGATGTTACAGCTTTGAAAACTTGAGTGGTTATTATTTTAGTTAAATGCAGGCACGCCTGTAGATGTATTTTAAAGCAACACCTCAAACCCACTGCTTCCTCAAAGGGAATCCATCCAAAGACTAGATTTGTTAGGACCATGAAATGTGGCATGCTACTTTGCAAATGTGGACCTCCACAAGTCTGGATTATCCTTGAGTACAATTTTTAGATGCCTGAAGGTGCCATGTTGATCTGCTCAGCAAATTACATGCAAGTACAAACAGGATGAGAATGTACAGCCATCACATTGTTCAGGAAGAATGCTAGTTTTATGTCTCAGAGATCAAAGTGTCTTGGTGTAAAATGTGCATATCAACCCCAAAAAAAAAAAAAAAACTATGATGATGGCATCTGAAGGTGGTATGAGAGTCTTATTAGTCACAGTGAAATGAGTGTTGCGTTGTGCCTAAAGGAGTGGTGACCTCAATGTATAAAGTATTGCATGTGGTTGATATTGCTACATATGTATTTCATTTAAAAAAATAATGTCACCTTTTTGTAGGAGGTTGTTTTGGCAGGTCAGATTTCCCTCCTTAGTAAAAGGGTTGGGTACGATAATGATATATGGCTCTACCTAGCGGACTTCTGTCTGATTGGCTACAACCATATTTGGAAAACTGATCAAACATGCCCTCACATCGCTTTCCCCCCGTCATCCTTACCTCTCTTCTAGGTTCAACACTCCATCAGAAATCCAGTATTATGGTGTTATGGCTAGTGGAAGTGTTAGTGTAGCAGGATGTCGAACAGGCGAGGCCAAGCTGAGCAACGGCTTTAACCTGGCGGCGCGATTCATCATCAACACAGTTGGACTGAAGTACAAAGCCAAATACAGGACCAGGATGGAGAGCTCGCTGCACAGCTGCTACAGGAACGTCATGCAGCTGGCAGCGTAAGAGTGAGCGATTTAGCTGGTCACTCAGTCGGTCAACCTGATTTTGCAGTTACAAACACCTTCCTTACATTTGACAGTATTTAAAACCAATGCAATGGCAGAGTTGTGGTCACCACCTTCAGTGTTGGTACAGAGTTTGTTGTACCAACAGAGCTGTTTCTTTTTTTTTTTCAAAAACAGTTTGTGCAAAAAAACAATTTGAATTTGTATGGAGCTAATCCAGTGACAGCTTGCAATGATACTGAAAAAGAGATATAGATTTGTAAAAATCAATTGTTGAATAATGACATTTCATCTCATTTTATACTGCAGCTTTTTTCCAATGAGAGATGTTTTCAGTGTCACTGCAGAGTTCCTTCAGCTATGTCATTACAATCATTAGCTGTATAAGCTAATGAAGATAATATTAATAAAAATAATACCTTCTCTTGTAGTCGAGCAGCGGTACTTGAACAATAGCTATCCATAAGTTCACTGTAGGTAGATGATGAGTATCGGAAAAGCGGAAGGCCTCTGAGGCCAAAACAGTGGCAGCTTGTAGTGACATTATAAACGTAGACGCCTCGTTGGGCAGGTTCTGCCTATGCTGCGGATGCGTCAGAGCGTCCTCCATGTTAATATGACTGTGGTAGTGACATCTAGCTGAAGGAGCTCTGCAGTGACATTGAAAACATCTCTCATTGAAAAATGCTTTAGCTTAAAATGAGAATATCATATGTTTTTTTTTTTTTACTTTCTGACAATGTTTTGCTTTTCAATGTTTGATTTTACAATATTTCACTTCTCAGTGTTGAATTTTTCAAGTCAAATCTCTTTTTCAATGTCATTGCAAGTGATTTCCAATGTTTAACTTTTCAATGTTTGATTTTACAATGCCAAATCCCTTTTCAATAACATTGCAAGCTGTCACTGGTTTAGCTCCATAAATTTGTCCCAACTTCAGGAAACAGTCTTCAATGAAGTGTGCTGAACATAGTCTAAAGTTGGGCTTATAATTGCATGGTACTTCCCCATAAATGAACTTCAGCCACTCTTCTGTGATTCCTTCATTGTTCAGGATTAAGTGGAAGCTTCCTCTGTTTTGGAGCACCCTCAGACATAACAGCTCCCCTTTTTAGTAGTAGTAAGTATTAAAGAAGTGTAACTATTAATATTTTAAGAAAGTCATTTAAAAAAACTCTAAAACATTGTTTTGCTTGTTATTCTGGCCTCTAGAAAATAAAAAAATTTTTGGTAATGCTGAGCTAAGACAGAAAAAAAAATCTGATTTCAATGTCAGACAAATAGAAACAATGTCCTTTTATACATTGTATGTAAACCTCTGGTTTTAGCTGTACCTATCTGTCTTCAGGTCACTGTGCACCTGCTAACATGAAGAGACGTTGAACGTTTTGATGGATGTTGGTTCTACTGGGATTTCGGCCAATGACCCAAATCCTGGAAGTACATTTATTTTGGAAAACAAGGACAGTGAGTGAAGGACAAGTAGACTGGCAGGAGCTGCATGCTGACCCCCATTTTTTCTTTGAATGGCTACATGCCCAGCTGTGCACTCACATTAACAAAGTATATAAATACTAAGTAACTTGTTTAAGGTCAAGCTGTCTTTGTATGACACTTTATATCACTGTTTTCTACGTAAACAGATATTAATGTTTTCAGGTTGATCTGATCGTTATCAGCTGAAAGTTTTTTTTATGTGCCCATTAAATTTAGAAGTTTTTTTCAGCATTTTGCACTTTTGTTCGTGTATTTTAACCCACAGGTAGCAAAATACTGCAGACATGTGCATTTGATAATGTTGCAAATAGGGCAGAAAATAAAGAAATGAGAAGCATATATATAACCCTCCCCTGCTGTTTGCCACTTCTATTAGCCACTACATCCTTAGCTTCCCTTCAACCTGAAAAGCAAAAAAAGGTCTAATCAAAAGAAGCTCTCTGTCTGATGTAGATGTACTACGTCAAGTATATAAAATGCTACTCTTTCAGCTCATGAAACAATGTGAACAGTGTAGACTGTTAATACAGCATTGGAGAAAATATGGATGAATGGGGCTTGTGACGTACAGGTCTAAGACATTCTTTTCTGTCAGAGATCCCTGATTTGAACCTCTGGATCATTTATTTATTTTATTTATTATTTCTTTTTTATTGTTGTGCTTGTTAGATGCAGTATTATAAGCAACCATAAAAAATTCCTTGGATGGTGTTTCTCGGCGTGGTGAGGAGAAACAGTCTGTCATGCAGCTCTGTAAAAAAGCTGATTGAGATTCTGTTCATCTTTCTTTTCCACTCAATTGCTGGAAACCGTCCAGCTGGAGAGATCACGCGAGACAACTTTCATCAAGTGGGTTGGGTCAAACTAACTCTGAGGTGAAAGAGGGCGGGACTAAAACGTATCAGTTAATCTTTATTTTGTGTGTCACGATAAGAAACCAGAAACTTAAATTTGTGGGACTGCAGGGAGCGGTCTAATTGTTTTGGCTCACATAATGGGGGAAAAGGAACACAAGTTTGCACCCCCACATTTAAAGTTGGGGCAGCAGCTGTTCCAGCTGCTCCTTTATTCTGGCACCTATGATCACACGCATAGGTAAAGGCAACAACGTCAACAGAAAATTACCTTCTTTTTATGCCAGCTGCTAAAATATGCTACGCCATTGTTAGCTCTACGGGAGTTAAATGTGTTTGGGGTACTTAAACAGGCCTTCAGCATGTATGGTGAATGTTATCACTATAGTTAGCTTAATAATGAATGATCATATTTACCTCCTAACTGCTTGAGTATCTCTTCAGTCTGAAACCAACTACATTTAAAGATACTCTTGAGTTTGACGGATTGATATGTGAGTGTACTTGATCCCCTTTCTGTCTCTGGGATTCCCTACCTACTCTCAGAATTAGAGGATGGCAGGTACATAGCAGCGCACCAAGTCCCCCTTAAAGTTTCCCAAAAGACACCTCTCAGGCAGGATCATGAAGCTGCATGTGTGCTGGATTATCGATCATTCCCAGGCTTTGAGGAAGGCAAAGAAAAGGAGAGGGAGTGGAGGCATCAAGCTGTGCTGCCACAACAGCCAGGAGAGCAGATGTGAAAGGGGAAAGAACAAGCAAAAATTGGAGGCAGAAGTGGGAAACGACACCTCCAAAAAGAACATAATCTTCTACTCTCAGGGCACCTGAAGTTTGACTGTAAAGGGAAAAGCAGGCTCAACAGAGATGTCTGATAACCATCAGAGGCTTTGGGTTGTTCACTTAAACATCGCTGTGTAACATGGCGTTACACAGCTTAATTAAGCTCTGATTTACAATTCTGCAATGCTGTGCTGAGGTCTTGTTTTGGCTCATTATTGGCCATGTTAAACTAAAAAAATATTAAATGTAATAAAGATTGCCAGAGAATAGTACTTGTATAAGTAATATTTGTGCATCTATTGTGATTACCCTGATGTACAAAAATTACATGTGATAACTGCAGTGAAAAATTTGCCTGGTGGCCAGAATTGGACAATTTTCAGTTTGACCAGTTTGACTGAGGTTGAAAGCTCAAAAATCAGATATGTTACAATATGTTACCAACAACGTTCTTTAGTTTGTTGTTACTGGTGGAAGAAGACTAAACGCTATTTTCGCTATCTTCGGAGAAAGCCCAGAAGGCGTAAGAAGCCACATTTATCATGTTTTGGTTAGGGTGTGATGCAAGTTACAGAAAATACTAAGGATATCAGTTTATTGGAAGATGATAATGAACACTGTCATGTATTCTAGAAGCAATAATGGCACTTATCAACATAAAATGCTTAATCCCCTTTGAATCTGCTTTGTCCAAAAGATAGATTGCAAAGCACTGATCAATGTGGAAAACTAAGAGAACAATTCTACCACATACCAGCAAAATGTAGGTGACATTTCCCAGATTTGGGTTACGGTGGACCTCCTGCTTAATTCATCAAACAGAACTGGAATCTTTGCAGTGTTAAACATTTTCAAAGAATATACAAGAACTGCACATGTCAGCATCTTTTAGGCTCCTTTTAAAAAGTTTCAAACCTTATGACAAACTTTAGAAAGGTGTATCTGCAGTTCAAGATGAATCAGTATTTGGCACTGATGGTCACAGATTCAGCTGTCAGGATTCACTGAAGCTCGTCTTCACAAGAGGTTGGAAGTGGTCACATGTTTCTGATTAGCCCGGACAGTGTAATACAGTAATAAAAAAACAAATACATAAAATGATAGTATGTGAAATAAATCTAAATTGGTGTGTCTGTGCTCTCTCGCTGATGTATTAAGCTGTCTTACCACCATTCCACCTATAGACTCTTTAGAACAAGCAGGTACTTGTGTGCGCCTCTCTCTGTACTCTTGCACAAGCAGATACAAGCTCTACCATTAAAATATGTGCATTTGAAGTCTCACAACGTTCTTTGTCTTGGTCTGACTTAAAACACCATTTTATACAGCTAGTTTTTGTGCAAAGTTGTGCATGAACATGTTTAAAAGTCAAAAGGTGTCAAGCAGACATGCACTGAGAAAGGGGCTGGTAATTTGAGCAATTCTTATCTCAATTTTTATCCCAGCGGCCCTGAGGAGATGCCATCCAACGTTTTTGCCAGTACAATATCTAAGTTCAGTTTGTGCTCCACAGCGAGATAGAGGTGAGGTAGAAATGACAGGAGAAAAAAAAGAAAATGACAGGAGAGTAAATACACAAGATGCAAGAAACACGTTTAGAAATCCATTGTATTCACACAATTCAGGCTCTGATTTATATAGGGAGGGAGGCTTTATCAGATAAAGTGAATATTGGAGGATGTTTGGAAATCTCTGGGTTAAGGGTCTACATTTTCAGGGGAATACACACAGAGAATGATGTTTACACTTATTGATGATAACCAGGCTAATTGCTAATACTGCCAAAGAGAGCTTGTGAACTCCATAGTTAATACATTTTTCTTTTAAAACACTAAAACCCTGTTTTACAGTGATTTGTCTCTCAGTCACATTGCGCTACGGGCCTCTGTTTCAGATATAAATACTCAATAAGCAATCACAGCAGGAAGGCTTTAAAACATTTTGAACACTGTTCTTTAAAGTTCTTCAGCAAAATTGGAATCCGCTACAGTCAAGCTGCGAGTGGATCAAGGCTTTACAATTCTGGAGATCGGAAAATGTTCAGGAAGCTCGGATCAATGCATGTGCAGTAATTGTTCCCCAATCATATTAAGCTCATCGTTTTGTGCAGTGGTGACACTAAACTCAGCACTTTACTAGAGCCAAAGGCTCCAATAAAACATGCTGATGTGTCACTATTCAGATACTGATCTTTGTGCAAACAGTTCCAATTGTTTATTCTTGACTCAGAGTACCAAAACAACAACAACAACAATAAAACTATTGTTGTTGTTGGCTGTTTGATTGGGACTCACTAAAAAAAAATTCTGTCTGTTGGTTGTTGGAGCCGGCACCAAGCTACTTATGCTCAGTTGTTCCATCCATCCATCCAGCCAGCCAGCCAGCCAGCCAGCCAGCCAGCCAGCCCATTCTAGAAGGTTCCAAGATGTTCCTGGGCCAAACAGGATATATAGTTCCTCCAGTTATGGGTCTTCCCTGGGGAGACCCCCCAGTGGAGAGTGCCCAGAAAAAACCCCAAAGGGAGTCGCCCAAGGGGCATCCTGATCCTAAACAACCTCAACTAACTCCTTTTGATGCAAACAATTGCATCGGCTCAGTTGTTGTTATGCTGAAATCAAAAGCAAAATGAAAGTGATTAGACAAGCCTGAAAAAGGCAAACAAAGCAGAGACTTGTTTTTTTTAGGGGAACACTAAATGGAGAGACACCTGAACCACCTATGTAGCTCCCTAAGCCACGGCCTCAGATACAGACAGATATGGAGGACAATGAGTCTTTCTAGGAAGATGCCACTGCTAAAAGAAACTGAAATTGTCTTTGATTATTAGATGTTATTGTCAGAGGAACAAAGGTGTAGCAAAAATATACAATATGAAATGTCTGAAAATTACTAAATTGTAATCTTTATTTTAAATAAGGACAATGGCACTTTAAAATGTTGATATTTTTGTGGTGAATCCTTGATTTAGAAAAATCTGTTTTATTCAAATTAGATTTATTTTAAATGATTAGTTATGGAAAAATATTTTGTGAACTTAGTAAATGTGTATATTCTTTGCTGTTTGAAGGTCATCATCCTGAATTTGTCTTCAGTAAAACAAAAGATAAGAAGGAAAGACGAAGATGTTCATCCAGGTTAGCCTTTTCCAAGTTTAACCAGAAGAGAGAAACATTTACTTGACAGTTTAACATGTTTTTCCTCCTTCTTGCAGACACTTCTTTTAGAAATGCTTTCTCATTCCACTATCTATACCCACATGGCTGTTTTAGTCAAAAGTATTTTCAACTGTTGTTTTAAAATGGTGGGGGGGAAAAAAACTGCAAAATACTGCTCGTGTAAAGGTAATCCTCCCTGCCCACAAACCTTTCTTAGAACTTAATCTCTTCAGGAAACATCTTTATTACTACAAATCTAACACCGGGATGATTTGTGACTGACTGGAATGTTGTTTCTTACACGTAAATTGATTGAAATCTACATCTTACAATCTATTTACAGCAAACTGAAGTTTTTAAAAAGTGATGAAAATAAATCTTTTTCACTTTTAAAATTTTGTGGATGGCTAATGTGGTACTGATGTGGCTTCCTACAGCAATCAGGTTTTCATGGAATTCATCAGGAGGTTCCCATGAGAAGATGTTGACCAAGGAATTGTATAAGGAAAAATTTAAGGAACATTTTACTTGTCAGGGTCCATGCTCCACTGCTTCATCTGTAGCCGTTTCAGGATTCCCCCAACTTACATCTGCTTGAGGAGCTCAAACACTGACATGGGCCGGCTGGTCTCTTCATGCACATGCGGAGATGGGAACATCTGGATACACAAAACCAAGAAAAATCAGTGACACGTTGATGTGAATCGGTAACAGATGGTTAATTAGAAGCAAACTAAACAGTCAAGAAGGAGCTGAATGTTATTTTTTTTTTTTGTCAGATTATGTCTAACATCCATTACAGTGTATTCTTAAATAGCAACTGGACTGTGTCGGTCTTCAGGGTGTTTAATATGCCAGTGCAGCAGCTGCCAGAGGAGAAACAGCACTTATCCATTACCACCAAATACAGTGGATCTGGGTTAAAAGAAGTGGAATGTAACATCATATGTCAATAAAGGAAGCACACAACTGTTTCTACATGCAGCTTTGGTCCATGGATCATTTGAAATATTTTTTTTTAAGAAATGCCTTTAATATTTGACAGGAGTTTTTCACTACTGTTACTTTCTGGTGACAATGACAACTTCCTCAAATTTACCGCATAAGTTGCAGCTTTGGTAATACCTCTAAATTTATATTTTGACACTGGCTCTGAGGTGAGCATTTTAACACCTTTAATTGTTTCATACTTGGCTTTGTCACAGTCTTTCTCTTCCATTCAATGGATAGTTTGAGGTAGGTTCTGTATTAGTAGTCATCTATCTGCCGACATCTGGGGGATCAGTAGGAGGCTGAGCTAATTTTTAAGTCAGGAAGGCTTTCAAAGTGGAAATTTTTTTTCATCGTAAGACAACTCCATTCTCAAAAAAGTGTTAAATCGTTAAAACACTTTGCACAGTCAGTATAATTGAAATTACTCTATGCATATTGTTCAATTGCTTTACAGTTTTGCTACTCAAACTATCAAACAGGTCATTCAATGATTGGAAGACTAGATTTGTAAGGAACATGTAAAGTGGTATGCCACATTGCACTGATGTAGCGGTGGCAGATTTCATCCTGAGTGGAGGGAGATGGCCAATTTTGGAGCACTTCAGTTTTTAAATGGTTAGGCTGGTATCTTTTGGGGTCTGCTCAGAATGGGTTGATAAAAAGCTGCACTACTGTGTCTTTGATCCGACATGGAAATATCAACACAGTCATCATTTCAGGGTTTGTTTTCCTACATCCAGAATAAAGTTTTTATCTTTTATAGAGACTTTTATAAAGATTTTTATGGGATTCAAAGGCTGTCATAGATCCTTCTAAAACGGCATAAATAAGTAATGCTAAGCTAGATACAACAAATAGGAATTCTGCACAGTTAACAAACACATTTAAGGCTACAGCACTGGAGACACTTTGCAAAATAGTGCCGTGATGGTTTCATTAGATGGCCATAGCTTAACAGTTTGAAACATAGTTGAAACAAACATTAGAAATGCTTTTTATTATGTTAGAAAGTATGACTGAAATAATGGAATTAATGAGGCACAGCTAAAGACATTTTCTACAGCTTAATACAGTTCAAGAACAATAAAATATTCAGCATGTTGAAAATTCCTTAGGTATGACGAAAGTTTTATATTGCATTGAAAAGCATTCATAGCAAGTGCAAGGAAAATGTTGATGTTTTTATATGCAAGTTGCCTAATTATTTACAAATAAAAAATAGGAAAAAGTGTGTACTGAGTTTGATCACTATTGAATCTAATTACAACCGCAGGTTTTTCAGGTATATCTTTACCAGCTTTGAACCTCTAGAGACCTCTGCAAAATATGTAAGGGAGCATCTGTGAACATCAATATTCAAGTCTAGTTGCAACACATTCTTGGTTGGATTTGGGTCTGAACTTTGACTGGGTCAGTCTAAGACAAGAAAGCATTTTATGTCAACCATTCCACTGTAGTGCTGGCTGGATATAAATGAAACAGGAACCCCCTTATATGTAGTTCCATTCATCTTTTCATCAACTCTGATCAGCTATCCCACAGCATGACACTGCCACCATCATACTTCACAGTTGGGATAGTGTGTGCGTAGTAATGCACAGTTTTCCAAAACCAAGTCATTTCCATTTAGATTGAACGATACGTTTTTTTCTGATGTACTTTTCTTTTTGCATGTCCGCTTTGTTTCCTTCAAGACATCTTGCATTCTTTAAGTGGGGACGTTTACAACCGTCTTTCAGCTATATCTTTGTTTTTATCAGTCCTGCATAAAGGTGTTTCTACAAAGCATTGGGTCTGTTAGGTTGCATAAATATGCACACTGTGCTTTTCAGATTTTTTTTATCTCTAAGATATTTTGACAGCCATTTTTCTTTTTCTTCCACTTAAAAAATATGCACCACTTTGTGTCACTTAAATCAAAATAAAATACATTGAATTTTGTGGTTGGAATGTGTAAATGTTCAAGGGATTAGAATATGCTTGCAAGGGACTGTATTAACATAATTAAACATTTAAGAGAGGTTGAAAAATTGTGCAGTCAAGTTAGATCTTATCTGCGGAATGTGGAATTGATGAATGATACCACTGGGAGGCTGCAGATGTCTTGTCTATCACTGAGATTTCACCAGAAAAGTTCATTAAAAACGTTTGCTGCAGTTATTTCTCCCAGTCACATCAGCCGTGCCTTACCTTGCCTCTGGTTATATGCAGAGCAAGCTAAAGCACCAGCAGCTGCTTGCTACAAAAACATCTCTTTCAGACTTTCAGTGGATACTGAGGATGCAGGAGACACAGTGGCGGATAGACAAAACAAATAGCTTGACAGTCTTCCTCTTTTGCCCTTTAACTGGTGTGAAAGAAGATAATGCAAATGAAAAAGTGGCCTGCTGAATGATGATTAGTTTAAACCCGGTTTGCGGCAAATCTGTTCCGCATTGACAGCAGTGTTTCTGCTTTGCTTGTAAAATTAGGGCGGAGCTCTTCTAATCTGGCTATTCAACACCTTCATGTTTTAATAAGCTTAGAATTGCCTTTATCCTCTTTCCTAAACCTCCTTGCCGACAGCTCATCGCTCCCTTCCTACATGGGAACAGCAGAAAAAATGTTTTATCCTCCAGTGTTTTATGTCTCCGTGCGTTCCTTTTTTTCCCCTCTCTACTGGAACACGCATCGCTGCATGCTGTTGTGACAGATGCTGGCAGTTGTTTGTTCAAATTTTACTTGACTGCAATTTTCTGCTCTGATTGGTCAAAAGTGGAGAGGGGTTGTCAACGATCTGAGGCATTTACAGTTGGCAGTTTTGACTTGAGATTGCTACTTTAAGGAGGAAGACCATGAGTTGCAATCATTCACTTAGTGTCTGGGATGGAGTTACAGTTTTAGTTGACATCTTAGTGAACTGAGCATATGCATAGTTTGCCTGTCATCCACATGCACCTGCACATTTTTGTTTCTACAGGGTAAAATGGGAAACCCTCGGTTTTAGCTATCACACAGTTTAACAGGGGTGATTAGTAGCTTGTCGATAAACATAAAAAATAAATTAACTATGGAATGCCATTGTATCAATAACAGCTTGAACTGCTAATGGGAGATTTGCATCTAATTTTGTTACAATGACTCGCCATTTGAAAGCACACACTGAAGTGAAAACCCCATTTATATTATAATGGTGCCATAAAGGATGAATTGAGTCAATCTGATAATAGATAAATTGACTCCATGCCTAAAGATCAAAGTATTGAAAAAATATAGGCCATGACCAATCAGATTAGTAAGCAGAATAACAGCAAACCATCACATCTAACAGTCATGACATGCATGCTGCTGGGATATTTTCAAAATACCAGGAATCAGTTCAATGAATTCAGCCATTGAGGTCATTCACTGAGTGCTGAAGCAGGTGTCAAACAGTTGGTCCTTATTGAATGACAAAGGGCACAAGCCTATTCCTCTGTGAAAACCTGACTTAAATAGAACTTTCCAGTTGGTTGGAGAGGGGAAATCAAAGAAAGTTCAGAAAGTCATCGGCCGGTCAGCTAAAATGATCTAAGAGCTCTTAAAATGGAAAACAAAACCAGAAAGAAGTTGAAGAAAATGCCAAACTGTCATTTGAATGGATCAAAGAACAGCAAAAGACTTTGCAAATGATCAGATTCAGGGTGACGAAAGAAGGGCTACATCTACCTGTAAGTTCTACATGATTAGTAGGTGCCTATGTGAAGCCAAGCTCTTGGCAAAAAGCCATACAAAGTCATGTTTATGTTGTCAGGATTCTGTGTGTCTGTGCTCTATTAATTCTGCTCCACAGGTTGCTGTTGACGGGTGGGCGTGGCCCACACCTGCGAATCGTCAGGGCTGCTCAGCTCAGGTTTAAAGGGAGTGCTCACTCAGCTGGAAGATGCCAGAGTGTTACCCCGTTGTGGTATGCCTAGGCCAGGATCCTGTCTCCTGACCTTCGTACCTGTGAGTTTTTGAAATCCCTGTTTTTGGATCTGACTTTGTCTCCTGTCTTCTCCAGTTGGTCATGTTTTTTGGATTTACTCACCCGTGTGACTCTGTGCTCCTAAGACCAGTCTCCTAAATCCCTGCCTGCTCTGATTCTGCTCTGGCGATCTCCCCCTCAAACTCCCTTGGTGTTACCAAGCCAGGCACGAGGTTCCCCTTCCTGGATTCACCCTGGTACTTCTTGACTCACCCTGATTCTTCCAGCTGCTCCTTTCGCCTCCACTGTTGTGGGCTGCTCGAGCTCCCTGCCAGTATAACACCTGCCAGCCCTCCCGTCACTCAGCCACCTACTACCATCAGTAAGCTTACGACCACAGAACTCCTTCCCCACTCATCCTCCCCAGGTAGGTCCTCTCAACTAAGCGGTAAGCATTGCAGCATCTGGAAATATTCCCCTGGCTCGAACAGAGTTAATCTTGTCCCCCTTTCCTCCACAGACCCTGACGTTCCGACCTCACTCTTTGCTCTCGTTTGTGTGCAGTCCCTCCGTTCCTGCCTGTTGCTCATGTTGTGTGCAAGAACTTGCAGAGCCTCTAATAAACACCTTAAAACTGTTTCTGAATCCGGTTCTGTCTGCATGTTGGCCAAACACCTTAAATCCATGACATATGTAAAAAAATGACAAGGGCTGAAGAGTTTACTTTTTGACAACACATCAACTGGCCTTACAAGAGATGGTTCAATATTGCATGAACTGATGAAATAAATATTGTTATTTTTGGGTCCATAGGCTTGGGACCTCCAAACATTTTAAACATGATGTCTCAGTTATCATACTATGAGGATGCTTATCGTACTAAAGAATCAGGTTTCCTATACACTATACACAAGTTTAAAACTATACATAGATTGACAAGACAACAACCCTAACCCCACCAGTAAGGAAGCAGCATCTTAACACCAGACCTAGAGTGACCAGTCCAATCCCAATAACTTAATCTAATAGAAAACATGTGGGATCCTAGATCAAACATGCTGTTTCTGAGACAGCGGCAAGAAAAAGAGAGGAATTGTGACATGTAGTACAATAGTTTTGGGCAATGAAACCCCTGTACCAAATACTAATCAACTCCACACAAGATATAGCTGAGGCAGTTTAGAGATACGCAAAAAAGTTGACCTCAATTTTAGCAGTTTAATTTTACCTTTTCCTCACCTTCTGTAAAGTGACCTCAAATCTGATGAATGTGTCTTCATGTTTTATTTGAAATAGAATACACATTGTTTCCATTTGCTTATATGGAAATAGAGATTATTCTGAATATTGCTGACTTTTTTAAACCCACTACCGTTATTTTCAACACAACTGTTATTACAGCTGTGCAACCACAAGGTGAGAGACTTGCTCCCTGGAAAAAAAAAAACAGAACATTCTGACAACTTTAAGTAACAAATATCAATGTACAGATGCTCTATTTTCTCATAACGTTTTTTTCTTTTTTTACCTCAGGACTTTTGCAGGTGATGGGAGAGTTCCTTATCATAGCAGCAGGCTGTGGGGTTTAATCTTTTCAGTTCAATATGAAATGTTTTCTTAGGCTCCATAGTCAGCAACTGGGTTTTTTTCTGAACAAAATATAAAGAGAAGTATACAGAGAGAGAAAGCTGGTAATAGAGGTCATAGACTAACCTCACTGTTCTGCAATGTGTTGCTCTGACATGCCCCTGGGTGGCAAGAGATTCAACATTGCTCCCTCCTCTGGCCTTGGGATTTGAAGTATAACTTCTGAATGTAATCTTGGATTGAGTCTGGTGGTCTCTTTGAGGCTTTCTGTGACCTACTGAAAAATATGCTGACTATATAGATAAGAATCTGGCCAGAAATAGTTTACAGGCATTGATAATTGATAATTAAAACCCAGAAGGCACTTAAAACTCAAATGTCTGTTTGGACAAAAAAAATGGCATTTCAGTAAATTTCACTTGTGAAAAGACTTGTTGACTCTGGTTGCTTTTTTTTTCTGCAAACATTTGGTCCCCAGATTAGATTTTATACAAGTGCACACACCTAAATCTTTACATTCTTTGTTAAATCCGTCTTTTCAGTAAAGAAAGTGTTACTGCATTGAATGATGCTGCTTTAAGCAAGCATTAAACATGCTTTTCATTAAGCCCACATCTCTATATCATTTTTTTTTTATTGGTTCTAGTGTCTAATGTCTATATTTGAATCTGTTGTGTTTTAAATATGTGTAAGCAAAAAATAATCTGTAATAATACTTTAAAACATAATTCTGTGAGTAAGTAATCTATTTAATGTGTTTACCTCAGTTAATGAGAACGGCACTTAAAACTCAAATGTCTGTTTGGACAAAAAAAAGGGCATATCAGTAAATTTCACTTGTGAAAAGACTTGTTGACTCTGGTTGCTTTTTTTCCTGCAAACATTTGGTCCCCAGATAAGATTTTATACAAGTGCACACGCCTAAATCTTTACATTCTTTGTTAAATCCACAAACTTAAGGTTCATTTATTTGTGCTTCATATGCATTTGTATTCACTCCCCTTTACTCTGATACCCCTAAATGAAGCCCAGTCCAACCAAAGGCCTTAAAAAGCCATATAACGAGTAAATAAATTCAGTCTCAGTATGAATGCACCTCCTCTGCAAAGGCCACAGAGGTTTGTGAGAAAACAAGAGTGAACAAACTGTGTCAAAGAGACAAAGGAATACGGCAGGCATGTCAAGGATAAAGCTGTGAAGTTGCTTAAAGTTGGTTTAGATTTAACATAATATCCTAAGCTTTTGACAAAGCACTGTTTAATCCATTAGCAAAGGTACAGCCAAGAGGCCTATTGTAACTCTGGAGTAGCTGCAGAGAATCCCAGTGGGACAGAGTGCTGTCAGGACAAACACTAGTTGAGTACTTCATACATGTGATCTTCATTAAAATTTGGCGAGAAGAAAGCCATTTGCAGTTTGATACAAGCCAGGTTGCAGTGCTCTGGTCAGATGAGACCAAAACTGAAATACAAGTCGACACTTTCATGGAGTCAATAAATTACAATATGGGTTCCAATGAGGCTAATTTTTTCAGATCAAAAGTACCTTTTGAAAATAACAACCTTCAAAGTGCATGACTAGTTGAACATGTTGGCCCAAATATGTTGTAACTTCCTATTAACTTAAAAAATGTTGTTTGTGATGTGTAAAAACACATAATTACTTTAAAAATTGTATATTCTGTTTTTCACCCATGGATTCGGCATTTTTTAATCTAAGCAATGCATGCAGGGTTGATGATGTGGCTAGGTCCTAATGGACTGAAACCTACAGAGTTAACACCAGGAGGGTTAACATTACCCAAGTTGTTGTTTTTATCATATTGTGTTTGACTGGTGTACGTAAATTTAGACAATGCTACACGGTGTCGCTGTAGGCTGTAATTTCAAAACAAAAAAACAGCAGAAAAAGTGAGGGAGAGTCTCTCATCGCTTCCCTGATGAAAAAAAAGAAGAGTGCAAAATAATGCACTCTTTGGTTTGATTTGGATAAGCATTGAGACTGACCATTTTATGACAATGAATGCAATTTTAAAAAGTTTCTATTTCCTTATGATTTCATTATTACATCGTGACAACAATAGTCAGCAAGTCGTCAGATGTTAAGCAATGTTGTTTTCCTTCAAAAAACATAAAAAAAAAACACATACATTGCTGTACACATAGGGCATCCAATATAAACCAAGTATGTGTTTGTGAAGATAAAGAAAGAAAATTATTCATTAGAGAATGACTTTTAGGCATGAGATTATTTTACAAAATATATTTGGTGCAGGAAAGATACAATGTAATAAGCATGTGGAAATCTGACAGCCTGGTATTACTTAACTTTCACCAACTTTTCGGTGGTAAGAGATCTTGAAGTATTAAAGAAAAGAAGTTTCTCATCAAGAGATTTTCAGTGCCTGAAGACTTTGAGTCATTTTTACCAACAAAAGTAATGACAACTGGTGGCTGATACCCTTGTGAGCTAAAATCAACTGTCGTGCCGACTATTTTTATCCATAAAGCACCTAAACCCCACCACTGGGAGAAAGATCAGAGACATGTAACTTTGGAAGCCCTTTTAAATAACGAAGTTACTACCACTGGTACCAAATGTGAAATCATGGATCTGAAATTGGACTGAAGACCAGAGCCTAAACAAGTGTTAACGGACTGATGACCGGACCGATCAGATCCTAAGCAAGTATTATTGGACCTGACACTGGACACAGAGCACTAGTTGCTGTCCTATGAGCGGTATGTGTCATTCATTCTTTTATTATTATTATTATTATTATTATTATTATTACACTGTCACTTTTAACATGCTCTGGTTAAAATTGAAAAGGTTTAACGTTACTCATTGCCGTTTTGGCTGGACGGAGCTAGCGCTAGGGCCTAGTATATGTAATTTACCCATTATGCAATGCAGCATAAACAACATAGTGATGTATGTGTCATAACATTTTATTTAATTGTATTATTTTACATCTGCCATAGATATTTCTCAAATAAAGCCCATTGTAACAACTAATCGTGGATCCCTTTATAGCAGCACCGTGCAACTTGTATGTCACATAACCCATTCAGCAAGAGCTTTGGAGAATGGCAGCTATGGGGCACTGATGCAAGTGTTGTATTTTGACCTGAAAAATTATTTAATATAGCTAATACCTGGGTCAAAACTTGGTGCTGCTTTAAGTAAGCATTAAACATGCTTTTCATTAATCCCACATCTCTATACAATTTTCTATTGGTTCTAATGTCATATTCTGTTGTGTTTTAAATATGTGTAAGATAATATAAAATAATCTGTATTAACAGTAATAATACTTTAAAACATTAGTCTGTGAGTAATTAATCTATTTAATGTGTTTACCTCAGTTATTGAGGTTACAGAAACAAATTGACTCTTTGATAATATTCAAATTTATTTAATATGACTGTATATTTGGAGTTTTATCTGTAAAAGAAATTTGAAAATTGGGCCACGTTTCTTCCACCAAACAGAGTTTGCTTCCTCAAGCATTTAAAAAAACAACAACTTTGTATCCTCCACAAGTACAGCTACAATTCTTCCATCTCCATCTGCCTTGTCCTGGGCAAGAAACAAATGAAAGTAGTAGTATATGTCAACAGCTGTTTGTTTACATTTAGTCAAAATTGTCCCCTTTACACCTAACTCTTTATTCTGGTTCTGTCAATTTTACATACTCTCCTTGCCAACTGCGTGTCTCATTTTCACTGTTTGCTCGGTGAGCTCCCAGATTGCTCTGTCTATTTGCCTCCTCAGATGAGTTCAGTTTGAAGACTGGGAGCTTTGATGGATAAGGGGAAAGTAAAAGTGTTTCAGTGGGGAGCCAGTTAACCGGTCCCACCCTATCATCCGAGCTTGTTTTGGTTCGGCTGAATCCTAGTGTGTCTCTGCTCAGAAGCTTTTCTCCCATCAATTCAAAAGCAATATAGGGTGAATACCATTTGACACTAAATATTTATTTTATTTTCCACTTTTCCCATTGCTTTTGCAACCAGATTTTTGATTGGTTTACATGTGACTGAGTAGAGTCACAGAACTTAAGGGGACAAAGCTAATCTCGTGAAAAACACCATTGATTAAGTAAAATCAAATTAAATTGCATTTTTTTTAAAGTTCTTTGTTATTTCCTAATGTAAGCATATTTAAGTAATTATTTCAACTATTATTTCAAATATACTTTCACCACCTGTTTAATGAAGCACTTCATTTGTATATATCACTCTTTAAAACAATGAGATGTAGCAAAAAGGTTTTCTTTCATATTTAGTGTTTGACAGCACATCAAACACTAATGCAGTTGCACTCTGCTAAACTGTGAATATTTTCCAGATTTTTTTATATATATATATATATATGTATAGGAGTCATCTGTCAATGGGCATGTTGAAGTGACCTTTCAAAGTTTGTTTTGAAAAAAAAAATTGTGTTCATTCGTAGAAAAACAGAATGTTCCATCCCAAACTCATAGATGGTTTTTGATTTATGTTTCTGGTAAGCCTCATTACTGCTGGGACCTTGAGGTAAGGTTTGGCACTAAAAGAAACACATATTTAGAAATAATGCAGTAAGACTTTCTTGACTGAAAAGACGAAAGGCTGAAAAAAAAACCCAATAAAGAAATACTGTGGAGGAGAAGAATGTAATGAGTATGGCCTCTGTGGAAAGGCGACAGCAAAATACATTTGAAAGAGTGGTCGACATCCAGCAGTTTCACATACCATGACTTGTGACTAAATGGAGTAGTAAATGGAGTAACCACTTTTTAAACAGGATTTGAAATTTATTTATTTATTTATTCACAAAGAATGTTTAAAAAGAGTTTGATTAATATAGATTCATGGTATCTTAGTTTCCCAAAGTGTTTGTACAAAAACAATGAGAAAACACAATTTGGTGATGTATCGAGTCTGTCTGTCTTTTTCTATTTACAAATAGAAAACCAAAGACATGCATCATGGCAAATTTATGATTTAATTGAGCATCTAGTATTACCTTGTGCGTCAGTATGGGTATTCAATGTCAAAGAATAGCTCTCCATGAACGTTTTTGAGTAACTCGTTCTTTTCCCTTTTCAACAAGAGAGTTTGATTCAGTTGTATTTTGTTGCCAAGCAAACACTAGTAGGAGGTAAACGGTAACCCACAGATCTCTGCTTTTTGCTGGTCACTCCAAATGGACTCGTAGAACTGTAGACCTAGTCAAAGGAAACTCTTTTTCGTGACAGTAGTGGCCAGGCATGTCAAAACCAGAGCAGTATACGAGTTATGTTTTGAGCTTGATGCCCCACTGGTTTGTCACAACACTTTGCAGGATGTGTGAAAAACTGAGTAAATACATTTGTTAATGATAATAATGTTTTTTTGCTTAATGTAGAAATGGAGAAGGCATGTAAAGAACTCATAACTGTAAATTTATTCACTGATTGCTGATTGTGTTGAAATCTGAGCTGTTGTGTTTTATTAAACTGTCACGCATACGTCAGCTGTCATGTCGGTGTGACAATGGGGGGGGGGGTTGAATAGGAAAACAATATCAGATATGATGCCGTCATTATGGCTATAAGTGATTAACTGTTGTTATTTTTGATAAATATTTGCAATTTGGGAGATTTTCTTCAGATGCCTAATAGAAACATTCTCGAGATACTGTGAGTTAGCGAGTTAGACCTCATGGTCACCCCACTTTCTTATCTGATTGGTTATCAACTCCACTCCACAAGGGAACTCTTTTGCTGGCCTGCTGACATTAAAGCCAGAAAGTATTTTATTCACTGTACCTAGTAAAGGAGTTGCTTGTTCAACTTTTTATCTATTTTGTGTAAACTCTGAATAAAGTTGATGTAAGATTGTATTTTCCTACACACACTGTGGAGCTGTGCTCATTGTAACCCAGCAAGTTTATTTAACTTTCTGAACCTTTTGTATATGACACCTGGCTCTGTGATTCAACAATGGGACATTGTTCAAGCAACTCAAGGCCAATTGCCTTTTTTTCTTTTAAATGTTATTGAAATGTCATATTTTGTGTTGAATTTAGATACATTCTTAATTCCGGGGAACATGGATGGAGAAATATATTTGTGCTTTCTTTCTGTAATGTACACTGGCGGTCCGCAAACTTTTAGCGCCATATACAACTGCAATGTCAGACAATAATTTCACGGACCAGTCCTTCAGGTATGGTGGATAAATACAACAAAATGAAATTATAAAACCAGCATAAAACTGTGGTATTTTCTAAATATGATAATAAACATGAATCCACAGTGTGTTCATATGCAACTTTATTAGCAACTCACCCAGGTCATGGACCAGCACCAGGGACGAGGGACTGTTAATGGACACTGCTGCCTGGAAAGCAAAATAATGCACTCTTTGGTTTGATTTGGATAAGCATTGAGACTGACCATTTTATGACAATGAATGCAATTTTAAAAAGTTTCTATTTCGTTATGCTTTCGTTATTACATCGTGACAACAATAGTCAGCAAGTCGTCAGATGTTAAGCAATGTTGCTTTCCTTCAAAAAACATTAAAAAACACATACATTGCTGTACATATAGGGCATCCAAAATAAACCAAGTATGTGTTTATGAAGATAAAGAAAGAAAATTATTCATTAGAGAATGAGTTTTAGGCATGAGATTATTTTACAAAATATATTTGGTGCAGGAAAGATACAATGTAATAAGCATGTGAAAATCTTACAGCCTGGTGTTAACTTTCACCAACCTTTCGGTGGTAAGAGATCTTGAAGTATTAAAGAAAAGAAGTTTCTCATCAAGAGATTTTCAACAGGGAAATAACAGCAGATGGGATTGATTAGAATCAGGTGCTGGAAGCGAGGAGTACCGAATTGTAACTACCCAGCAAGACATCACTGAATCAGTTACAGGTGTGACTACTCACAGAAGGTAACCCACTCTTTTCTGTTGGGCTAAATTAATCATTACAGTCCTAGTGGCATCATCAAGACAGCTTTTGGTGCTCTGTGTAAATCATGGCTTTGTCAAAAATTTCTACATGGGTTCAAAAAGCAAATCCTTTGCAGTCTCAGGCATTTAAACAATTTATTGATCTTGTGAACTGTAGCAAATGTACTGATTCATAAAGAATTACAGTATTACGGAATTTAGTTGAATAAATTCAAATCAAATGTTTTGGTGTGGTACAAAGATCCTCATATATACTTTTACTAAAATATTATTCCAGGGAATAATTACTAATGACTGCAGACATATTTATTTAGAATTAACTTTAGGAAACTAAAATTTGTTAAAGAAACATATATAGTTTCTAACTCCCCTTCAAAAGATGTTAGATGATATACTCTTTTTTAATAATTTTTTCAAAGCTCAGTTTCCCGGTCAAGAGTCTTGCTCCTACTGACTTAATTGCCTTCATACTAAGCTCTCTAGATAATCACAAGGTGTGGATCATTTCAAAATATTTATAGGATTTATCTTTTCCAACATCCCCTTTCCTTCTCTCGATTGTCTTTTAATGACTATGGTTTTGAGAACTGTGCTCTTTTTTTCTTTAGCTGCTGCAAAAACATCTAAAATATTAAGGCTGAAAGTATTAAAAGTCAAAATGTGGCTCCTCAGAGGAGCAATAAGTTTGTGCAAAGGAACTGAGAGCAGTGATATATTACTTGATCTCATAAACCAATGATAATGCCACAAAAATATTCCTTTACAGAGTTTTTGGCAAGTTCCCGTGTTAAAAAAGTTTTCACCTTGCTTGTTGGGAGAAATCCAAAGACAGTATATTTGATCTCATGGTTTGGGCTCTATCTGTAACAAATCCATCTTATTCCTTGTAGTGGAGGCCTTTTTTATTTGTGATTTTTAAAAATAACGTTTATGTTTGTTTTTGTTTCTTTTCCTGAGTGCCTGGCACAATATGTCAGTCTTAGATTACATAATTACAAAGCTTATTTTTAATAATTAAGAAATGTAGTAACAAACTATGTCTTTACATTGTTATTATTGTGTCAAACTTTCAATGTGAGTTATATGCAAGTTTAACACCAATAAGCCAGTCTTAAAATAGTCATTATGGATAAAAGGAAAGACTGTATTATCTTTTGAGAATTTGAAATTCTTAGAATGATGTTATCACACCAGAAGGAAAGGTTTTATGAAGAAAAAGGCTAAATAAACACAGTATAGTGCCATCCAACCCAGAGACGGACTGATTGACCAGCTGGGGTTTGATAAATAAAACTTTCATGCGGGTTCCCTCTCTGTTAGGTTGACCAAACACTGGACAACTGCAGGTTCAGCTTGGATTGTTGCACCAGTCTCAGCAGAGGGGTAGTTGTCTGCCTTTCTGAGAGTTTGATGAAGTCTTATTCACTGCTGCTGACGGGGGGGGACAACCGGGTTATTTGTCACATGCTCTTGGTGAAGCAGGGAACAAGAAATGGGCCATCCGACTATCAGCTTTTGATGAAAAATATTTCTTTCAAAATAGGCTTGTTTTTGAAGAAAAATATTAACCTAATACATTATGTCCTCTGCTCTAATGGCACTAAATGACCCAGTAGTTTCTGTCAAAGATGAGTTGTGTAACTCTGTTAGTGGAAATTATTATCAGAACATGTTGGGTAGGAAAGATTTGGCTGGCAAAACATTAAGGGCTGCGCTATTTTGTAACTGGCTCAAGATTAGGGTGACCATTTCCATAACACCAAAAAGGAGGACATTATGTGGCATATCAACAAATTACTACAGTGCACAAAGGACTTCTCATTTATAGTACAATTTTGTGTGGTTTAAAGATGATGTTTGTGTAGTTGAATAGGAAAAGAAATATTAATGAAAATCGAAAAAGGGTTGGTTCACGGTATTTGTATTTATTCAATACATTGTGGTGTTCAAAAAGTCACCACTGAGATTAATCATTTTATGTGCATAGTGCCACAAAGCATAACATGTCTGGACTTAAATGTGGAAAAATAATTAACAGGTAACACACATAACAAAATAAATGCTTTAAAAAAGCCTAAATAACCTGCCATGTAAAGAAGAGATTGTAAAAATAAAAAAAATAAAAATAACATTCAACTGCTCAAAAAGTATAACGTTTCCATTGTCCTTCAGTCTTTTGGGGACTTGTCTTCAGTGTCTGTGTGTGTGCAGCAGACCTGTTTTTAAGCAAACTCCACATTCACCCTCTGTTGCAGCTATATCCCTTTACCTGCCGCGCGTTTATTACTTTTATGTGTATCAGTACCCACATGCTGTTCAATGGCAGCTTTCCCCTGACCCCCTACATCAACATTGCAACGACCGTGTGCAGCAGCCATGGAAGGAGTCTTAACTACTCTTTTGTCCGTTCAGAATAAAATGTGGTCTTGTGTTTTTGGCATGATGCTAACTTTCTGTCAATGTTGTATGACATAGCAGCACATGGACCCTTGTTTACTTTTTTAACCAATGACAAGCAGATATTCATCTGACACCAGCACCACTCTCAGCCAATTATTTGTTATACCAAATAAGTTACTGCGTTGGACGCTTTTTTTTTGGATATTATGCTGCAATCCAGCTAAGAGATGAAAAAATCCATTCTTCAAGCCTAGTGCCTCAGAAAGGAGGACAAATACGCATCCAGCTTAATGGTGCACCGGACGCCAGACAGGGCACTGAAAATCTGGACTGCCTGGACAAGCCGGACGCCTGGTCACCATACTCTAGAGTCTAGAGTATGGTACGTTTACTGACCTCAATCAAGAGTCTAGATTGAGGTCAGTACCAGGTGCATCCTTACCGCTGTGTAGGATTTGTGACTGAAGGTGAGAGGCTGTAAACAAAATGATGATCGGAGTTCCATCATCTCCACTGTCTTGGATGGGTGGGTAAAGCTCCACCTCCTGCCTTTATGCAGACTCGTCGCTGTCCTCTGTCATGTTTGGTTTAAGATGTCTGACCCACATGCAGAGAACACCGGCAAACAGGAAGCAGTTTTACAGTTTTTATTGATCTTAGCGCTAGGATTCAGGGAGGGTCTCAGAACCGGGGAAACGCAGAGACCGACTCGGGCAGGTAACACGGGATCTGGGGGGTAAAGGGAAAACGGTTAACAGAGTATTACGCTAAGGGAAAGTACAACTAAAAACGTACGCTTACCACGGAGCTCTAGGAACTAAGCCGGTGGGGAGTGAGATGGGCTCAGCTGATGTTTGAGGAGCAGATGACAAAGTGACCGGTGAGCGGAGGTTAGGCAGGGTCCGAGCAGCGCCGGCGGGTCCAGGGATCCGGAGTGAACAGCGGGAGGAACCAGGAGAGTCCGGGGTGACCAGGGCGAATCCAGGGAGGGAAACCTCCTGCCCAACTTGGTACCACCAAGCGAGTGTGAGGGGAAGGTCGCCAGAGCAGAATCTGAGCGGGTTGTGGATTCGCGAGCCTGGTCTTCAAAACGTAGAGTTACACGAGAGAAAGGTTCCAAAAAATACGAGACCACTGGGGAAAACACACGAGACAAAGATTAGATCCAAAAACGGGGATCGAAAAACTCACGGGTTTGAAGCCCTGGAGGTGGTTGATGGCCTTTAGGCATACAGCGACAAGGTAACACTCTGGCGTCCTCCCACTGTTCGTGCGCTGATCTTATAGTGCGCTGAGACGCCGCTGAACACGCTGCAGGTGTGACAGTCCCGCCCACCGGTCAACTAATGTCACCTGTGAGCAAGGAGAGGAGGAGAGCGCAGAGCCGGCAAGACTGCACGGCTCTGCCTGCTGAGCCCTGACATCCTGGATCAGAGCGATGAGAGTAATCTCTTCTACACGGATTTAGAGAGACACCTCCGTTGAGATGCAGTCATTTCTGTACAAAGAGAAGAGGAGCAGGGAGAGAACACATCCTAGGAAGAGGATGGATTCTTCTGAAAAGAAGAATGGAGGGAGAATGGAAGTTTCCTGGGAGAGGTAAGCGATCCAAAGAGACTGCGGTTGATAGGTGGTAGTATTTGGTGATTTGTTGGTATAGTATGTCTCTTTGCTGTTTCCAGGAAGGAACATGCCGTGAAGCAGTCGGTGTCAAAGTGTGGACATGTGGATGAACGGGACATAAATTGCTGAGTGAAGGAAATGATTGTTCCTTCAGGAGGAGAGACAAATGATAGGAATGTGGATATGACGATTTTCTATCTATCTATCTATCTATCTATAAAATTACAAAAAACAGAATTCCTGCCTCTGCTCTAATTCATTATAAGGTTGAAGTCAGTATCGTGCGCAGAGTCAGCTGTCAGCTGCACTGCTCTTCATAATTCTTAGAAAGTTAAGGAATTCAACAATGATTTTTTAACAATTGTGATTTATTTATTTTGTTCGATTATTAAACTGATTGAGGCAACAACCTAGTTTATTGTACCTTAAACGTGCTACACTCTATTTGTTTATCCCCAAACAGAAAGGCCATATCCATGACATTTGCAATAGAAAAAGTCAAGAAAAAAAGTATTTTTCTTTATACAGCTGAAAAATTCGAAATCAGGCTTGAAAACGCTTGCGTAGAATAAGGGCAAGATGCAAAGATGTTCTGGGGGGAAAAAACACCCTTTTTGCTACAACACAGCACATGTTTGTTTGATGAGGGTGAACAGTCTGATGAGTAGAGCCAACACTTCAGATTTGACAGCAGTTGAGTGTGTCTGTTCTAGAGACGAAAGCATGTCCATCCATTTTGGAAGAATGCAAAGATACTGTATACCATACGGTAAGTCAAACTCTTCAAAAGATGAGTAATGCACAGAACATTTTAAGACTACAAATCTTCAAATATAAAAGACAACCAAAACCGTCAAGACAAGTTCAACGTTGCATACAGTGTATGAAATGTTAGGGGGTGGTGGCGTTAACCAGGAGCACATGCCACACGTATAGAGCCAGATGAATGTGTAAACTGCCTGGGGTCTTCTCATGACTGAAGCTATAGGTCAATATCACGCAGCATAACTCTCACCAAGACAGACTCAATTTGTCAGAACTCACACTTTTCTCTGGTCTAGCTGTTTTCCCATCAGGAATTTCCTGCACATGGTTGTGGGGTTTAATTTTTGCTAAATACGTCCCCCTCATTCTATTTTATATAAAAAGTTTTCTTCATTTTGAAAGTGTGTTCCAAATGAATGTCCCCGATGAATATAGTGAAGGGTTCACGGAAAAGGTTCAGGCTTTCAGACATTATTACTTTAGTTTGCCATGTGTGGTCTATGTTAATTACCAATTGGACTGCCTTTGGAACTTCAGCATGGTGCTTTTTTTTCCTTTCACGGTATTCTAACATTTATCACTAATTCTGTTCATGGTAACAGCAGGGTTGAAAAATGTTAGGTTTTAAGGACTGTTAGCAAAACACATACTCAAATTATTTCCATCCTGTTCCACTGATTTGCACTACGGGATGCAGATTGTGAAACAGAGTCGGGAGATCTGAGCATGAAAGCTCCAATGCGAATTGATCTGATGCCAGTGGGGAGACTCAGGCATCCAGAGCCAGCGAGCTATTTCTGTGCCTTCAAGCTGACATGTTGAATATTGTCTCCAGCAGGGAGAGGAGGCCTTGTGCTTGGGCACTAGCCATCTTATTGTAATTGCTAACAAGCGCACGGACAAAATCCACTTGAGTGATTGGACTGATAAACTTTGTACCTCCGTTGTTGTCAGAGCAATTACTGAGAAAACCAACAAAAACTGCCGGCCTTCCCTGAGGGACAATATGTGTAATGGGGTGAACCACATTATGTTCTACCAGGTCAAGTGCCCAGAAATTTTTTATTAATGAACAGCAACACATACACTTCTGCAAACAAGTGTTTTAGCAGGAAAGAAACTTTGCTTATTTGTAACTTTGTGTCTTTTCCCTCATTGACTGCATTTTCTCCATCAACTGCTAAAAACAGACAAAATTAAGCATCCTTCCAATTGAAACTTTTACCTTTTCAGTTTGTTTGTTTTGGGGGGGGGGAAACTAATTGAATCACTATACAGTGATAGAGCAAGGTAGACCAATATCTATAATGAACAGAGAAAAGACTCCTAGGTTATCTGATTCTCTCTTTAATGTGTAACAAATAATTTGTCATTTTGCGCGACCCGTGTACAGAGGCCTTAGTCCTCGATGCGGTCGACCCGGGTTCGACTCCGACCCGCGGTCCTTTGCCGCATGTCTCACCCCCATTCCTGTCAGGCTACTGTGTTAAAAAGCGAGCCACTAGAGCCATGAAAAATCCCCCAAAAAATAAATAAAAAAGGATCTTTGTGGCTTTTGCCTTAGCAATCCGTAACATCTTTGTCTGTGATGTCTGCCAAGTCTGTTGACAGTCTGCAAGCAGAACAACTTTAAACATTTAATTGTATTGCCCCTACAGTTGGTGGAAATGCTCGCCACTTTCTCATTAACGGTTCAAGCTTCAGCTAAGAAATGTGCCACAGCATCAGGACATGGGTTTCAGAGAAGGGCATCCACTTTGTTCTGTGCATGATGAAAACAAGGATTTAATACATGACTCCAAAAGGAAATTTACACAGGCACAAGGAGAAAAATGCAAAAGAGGGCAGAGTGACGGACCATGAGGTAGAATAACGAAGGCAACGGAATCCAAAGCAGAACAACACGATGTAAGGCAGAGCACTGGAAGAAACCAGCGATGAGTAATGAAAGCTGGGAAGCTTAAATACAACATAACTTTTTAAAAAATTTTTTCACAAAACAAGGACAAACTTCAAGGTATTTTATTGATATTTTATGTGGTAGGCCAACACAGTCATTCCTAATTGCATCCGCAGAGTGGAGGTTACTGTATGAATGTACTGCAACATTTATAACAACATAATAAAAATTCTGACAGACACACTGACATCTGACATATCTTACCATTTAAAGTAGAAACTGTATTGTACAATTCATAACATGATCTTATGTCTTTAAATAACTGTCCAAGAATGGCAGCCCTATACTCTTTTACAAGCCAGTGGTTCAATTCTATGAACCTAAGATTAATCCTCAAGGGTCTCTCTATTAGGTTTCCTCTCTATATCTTTAAGCAGCACTGCCAGGACGGAACAAAATGTATTTGGTGATTTACCTGATTGTGGATATACCCACCAGGTGACAGACGCTTGTATGCATCCCAGCAATCACTGATCACTGGACTAGCAGGTTTGACATAGTTTCTTATTGTTGAAAGATGGAATATAGGTCACGTCCAGGACTTTTTCACTTCCAGACATCCAAAGACCCAGGAACGTCTTCTCCAGGTGAGTGAACATCACCTACTTCCACATTAACAATAATTAAAGTTTCAGCAAAAAAATGTTTCCTTAGAAATAGACAACTCTGACCTAGACATTGATGGTTAAAGTTAATACAGAGCAAGATCTTTCATCTATTGCCACAGACGCACCTCGTCCTCCAGTGTGCATTTTCCTGTCTCTCCGATCACCGTACTGCCGCAGAACAGATTTTCCGCATAAATATTTCCATAGTCACTCTCGTCAGAAATTTTATGCTCCCAGTCATCCCCTCCTCTACCATATCTACCTGTCTCCTTATTTATCCCTGTGGAAGACTGACATAAAATTGCTGATGCTGTAATGAATGCTGCTGGTGAACCTGAAAATTCACTCAAACACAGAGTTATGTTAAAAAGGGTTTATTGGAAATTGTTTATGCTGACAGACCGGTATTTTCTGGCAGAACCAGACTTGACCAGATGCACACTGAGCACACAAGAACTGAAAGTATCATGGCAGCAGAGCACAAGTGAGGTGATGAGATAATCTGGCAGTGAGTGAGGCAGGTGTATGAAGGCTGGGGAACAGGTGAGCAGAGTAGGAACGGATTAGTGGCAGCAGGTGGAACTGGTCTGGGCTGATGACTGGTGACCGAGGATTAGACTGAGATAATTGGAGAGTTTTTTCTAGCTGAGAGGTAACAGAGCTCATTCTAGATAAGTCCGGAAAAGTCCAAGACAAACAAAAACCTAAATCATGACAGATGCTACAATTCAACGAAATGAAAAAAAAGCAGTGTGCAGAAATTGAGTTTTAGCAAGAATAAAGTGTATTATACATGTGCATAATGTTCATCCATGAGAGCACTTGAATGTAGATCTTGATAAAACTGACCCCTCTCTGACAGACTGAGGGTACCCCTGTCTCAGAGCCATTTCACTCAAGAAGAGGGTGAAAAAAGAAATGCATATTCAATTGTTATTTTATTATTTTTATTGTTGGAATATAACTTAAATATATGTAATTTATATTGAACAATAATTTTTGTTTTTATTGCTTACATAATGTTCTTAATTTATCTAATGAATGATGCAGGATCTAGGTGTACTGCTTTAGGGATACTGTGTCCAGATGTCTTTATGTCTTTAAGACATACAGTAATGTAAACCAACTAATAGGCATGAGCACATAGACACACATACAGTGTTAAAATCTAAACTGTACTAAGAAAGGGGGGAAAGCATGGCATTTTTTTTATTTACGATTCATAAATTGATTCTTTAGATCTATGCTATGTCATGATTTGAGTTTTTATTATTTGCTTATGTTCTGTTTAGTCTTAGGTTTGGTCTTTATGGTGATTTTGGTTCTGGATTAGTTTAAGTTCTGTTTCTGTTTAGTGATTCTTTGATGTAATCGATTCTGTCTTAGGTTTAGGTTCTGTACAAGTTTTGGTTAATGTAATAGTTTGGGTGTTAATGTGGTTTGATTTTGTACTTTGTTTTATGTTATCAGTTTCTTCTGGCCTGCTCTGATCACTTCTGTCACCAGCCTTTATTCGGCTCACCTGCCAGCATTCTTACATCTTCCTGTCACTCCCCTTCACCAGTCACAATCCAATCAGCTTCAGTTTTCTTCCAGCCACATCCCCCCCCCCCCAATCAGCCCCACCAATTCTGGTAATTAGTTTCACTTTGTTTACCTCCTCACTCCTCTACTTATACCTGCCTCTGTCTCCTGCACTCTCCCAGATCATTGTCTTTCCGTGCCTATTGGTGAGTCTAGTCCAGCATTCCCTGATCCCTGTATTGTTTGCCTGTTGACCTGACCTAATCGCCTCCGGATTTCTGAGCCAGCCTAAACCCTGTACCTGTACCTGCCGGTTTTACCTGACCTGTTTCTGTATTTCTCAGCTTGCCTGATCCCTGCATGCGTTGTCTGCTGATTTGTGTACCGACCTTGGATTGTACTGTACTCTGACCACCGAGCCTGCCTGTCCCTATCTTACCAGACAGCCTTTAATAAATTCCTCTACGTTTCATCTGCTTGTCCGGCCTGAATACTGGGTCCTCTGTCTCTGGTTCGTGACATGCTACTGAACCAAGCACATGGTAATTATTAGAAACTGAGTCTAAAAAGTGACAGCCTATTTGTTATATTGTCTCACTAATTTTGAAACTAAAAACCACATTTACAGGTTTTGCAAAATCCCTCTGTCAGGAATCAGGGTGTGTTTGTGTGGTGTTTTCTCTTCCACCAAACTGCAGGTTTTTCTGCGGCCTACGGGGCTGAGCTGTGTGCTCCCCTGCTACTGATCAGCTAGCTGGAGCTAAAGAGAGACTGGCTGCTTGTCAGTCCAAGTAGCCCTCTGAGTTACTCCTTGTTGTTGGTAACCCTGTGCTTTCTATGTAACTTATCTTAAGTTTACCTCCTGAGTTCTTCCCCTTTCCTAGTTCAAACCTGCTCATGTCATTACCTCTAGGATAATTTTCTCCACAACTGGGAACAACTAGCTCATCAATCCCTCAGTACCTCCTACCTACCGGTTCACCCTCCAACGCTCAACCATCAGCTTCATATTGTAATGCAGCTCACCAAACAGACCAAAACCTCTGGAATATGTTCAGTCCCCCTGGCTACTAGTTATCTACAACTCCTTTCTCAAGATTCACCATTTATTCCCTCCACTCCTCTCTCAGCTTTTCCTTGAGGTGATCCACCGTTCAGTGTTACTGGACTCGCCTTGGACCAGCCATCTATATCTACTCTGTATTCCAGTAAATGTTGTAAACTTTTACATCTTTCTCCTGAGAGATCTCTTGCATATGGATCAGAAACTTGACACAAACCATGAAACCTGTGAGATATATAAAATCTGTTATACTCGTAATTCAAGAGATGCCAATACCCGTCCTTCTAACAAACAAATGCGCTGGTAGCAAAAAGGGCCTACTATGAAGGTTATGATAAACTTGTTTTCCTACATTACTCAAATGTTCTTCTTTCTACTCATAATATCTGGCTTATTATCAGAAGGGTCGTTGAAACCTAATAAATGTGCTTTGTTTCTGACGTTGATTACTTTTAAACATGTACTGACTAATGTAAGCAAATGGTTCTAACTTCCAGAGATGCAAAGAACTGTTTTTTTTTTTTTTAATGCAATTGTTTTACACAGAATTTGAGCGACTTTATAAACATTTGGATAAGATGCTCTATTTTAGCCCCTCACTGATCTGTGCAGTTCCAACCAATACAGTTGATGCACTACACAGAAAGATTAATAAAATGGTCAGACTGCTCAGTATTATCACTATGTTGCACATAATTACTACCAGTCATCAGTACATTGTGAAGATGTGGTAAACTGAAAATATTGTGCATATCTTCCTCTGTTTTTCTTTTAAAATATACTCAAATGGTTTTAGCACTACAGCTATATTGCCTTTCACATAAAAAGTAGTGGCATATTAGAGCTCAGTTTTACTAACTGGCTTCCTTTTTCTGTTTTCATGGCCTTTTTGGCATTTTATGTGTTTTAATTGTTAAACTGTAGCTAAAAACATTCAGATGAGCTTCACTAAATCCCTCACTTATAAACCAATGCATGAGCGTTAAATGCTCTTCTGGTGCAGTCACTTAAAAACATTGGAAAATCTTTTAGTCTCACAGGCAGCCTCATTAACATAGGGTGACCAGACGTCCCCGTTTTCCGGGGACTGTCCCCGTTTTGGACCACCTGTCCCCGGCTAAAGCTGTCCCCGGAAATGTCCCCGATTTTACCGAGGGGGAAAATGTGTTGCGGTAGCTGGTTGCGCTGCTGATAATATAAAGACGAGGAACAGAGTGCACCACTAGATGGCGGTAATGATCCTTTTGGATGTCAGATGTCATTAAAACACGAAGAGGAAGAAGAAGAAGACGAGCGCACCACTTTTAAAACAGAAGAAGAAGAAGTAAAAAGTCGTCAACTGGTGGCAACTGATGGGGAGCTGCTATGTTATGGTAAGTGTGTTAATCGATTCATTTTATTTGGATCAAGCTGATCCTGTGAGAAATGTTTGTTTTTTTCCAGGTTAAAAAATAATCAATAAAAAGTAAGACAAGACCACGAGTTGCTGCTCACATGAGTAAAAGACACTCAGATAAAATGTAACAGAATGATTGAAAACTCTTTGTAAGGCGCTAATCTGGTTCGCTGGTTCTCCAGGGATCAACAAGGGTTCTTCTAAAGAGGTTTTAGAACTGATTGGTGACCTTTAGTTTATATTTCAGATAGTTAGTTATTAGTAGAGTTATTACAAGTTGTTTTGCTGATTTATGGTTGTGATTTATGAGCATAGACTTCCAGGCTTAGGTTTAGCTTTTCTACTGCTCAGTTTGGAATTATGAAAGTTCCTCATGAAAAAATAGGAGTCAGTAACAGGAAAACTGAATGAGAAAATATTTACATGATCTGAGAACGATGGAGGAAGAGATAACTGCCTGTTTAAGGTTCATTTATTATGTTGTTTTTGCTTGTATCTCCTAGTATTGTGGTAATTAGCATTTTTTGTATTTAATCAGAGGAAATAATAATAATAGGACATTTTCATGTTGTACAATCTAATGTTTTTGGAAGTGATTTTAAATATATAATGTCTCTGTTTTAGAATAATGTAAGATTGATACAAGAGGAGAGAGGAAGAGAATAGGAAGACAGTAAGGAGATTAAATGAGAGTGGAGGAAAATAGGAATATTGATGTAAAGAATGATTGACGAGAAGGGAGAAATATTTACTTAGAGTATTAATAAAGTTCAAGTGATAAAGTGCTGATATGATATACTCAGGTTTGAGCTGAGAAGCCCAATTGTCTGAGGATATAACCTCTTTCTGAGTCTCTGCACTGAACATGAGTTTCACTGCACTTCCCTAGCTGTGGCAGAATGAAGAGTCAGATTAGTTGTATTTTTTTCTTGTGTTTTAAAAATTTCAGTTCTGCACATAATATATCCTCTTCTCCTCTTATTTTATCCAGACCTTTGGATACCGTGGCTGATGGCTTTTCAGACACAGAACGCCTTGAAGAAACCAGAGATGATCTCATGTCAGCTGACTCACTGACCGGAGTTAACTCACCTTAAAGGATCAAACAATATACTCACACATCAGCTACTACCATACACATACACATAATGTAGTTATACACACTTTATGTAAGTTTATACATGCTCATGCTGCACTACACACACAATCACTTGCATTCATGTCAAGGGGTTTTCAAAGTCTGTGCCTTTGTTTTACCTCACATCACCACAATCCATTGGACAATGTCTTGTTCCAAACAGGCTCTATGCACTATGTGCTCTATGTGCTTATAGCTCATTAGTGGAAGAAATTGATCTGCTTTGTGATGCACAGAACCCTTATGTAGTCAGTTGACAGTAAGAAACATATATCATCCTTTACCAGCGGGCTTGACTGCTACTTTTTGATGTTAACGCAGAAAAACCTATTTTTCATAGGTATGTAGATGTGAACAGAATGAGTATTTGTTGCAGTTTTTTTAATTTTTGGGGACTCTGTCTCCACAGACAGCCACAGGCTAAATGTTTGTATTTACTGGTTTTTCTTTTCCTCATGTCACTTTCCCCTTAGGGGGTGGCAGAGCTCTTTGGGCCCCACAAAATTGAAAAACCCTGCTAACCACTCTGGACCCCTCCACACCCACTCCCACCACTTTGCCCCAACCCAGAGACACAGTTCTAGTTTCTATTAATAACACTATTTATTGATTTTATTAATCTTAGGATGCACTAAAGGTCTGGAGAGGCACATTCCTGGCTTTTACACTTGATTTTTATTGTTTAAATATTAATAAACATGTAAAAATAAATGAAACCATTACTGTCCCCGTTTCCTAATTTCATCTTGATTAGATGTATTGATTTTTATCCACGAGCAAGAAATGTCCCCAGATTTGATTTTAGAAATCTGGTCACCTTACATTAACAGTCGAGCTACATTATCACTAGTTTTTGTTGCAGAGGGATGCCACGAACAATGAGAGGCAGAGGTGCAAACAAGGGGCTAAGCGTCCCAGATCCTGATGGCAACCTGGAGCGGTGTTAAAGAGAAGGTACATTCAATGTCTGCTGAGTGTGTCAGGAACTAAATTCAGTCACACTCCTTTTTCTGATATTTAAGTTTTGTGATAACGTGGTAATCGTATCTAGCTGGAAAAAGGAGCATTGGATTTGAAATATTCGTTTTTTTATGGATAGTAAAATATAAATTGTCTTGCAGTTGTTGACCTTAAGCAAAATAAATTTTCTCTCGCTGTGAATACATTCAAAGAAGATTTAAAGCTACTAAAGTGGAGAATGGTCTTCTGAAAGACAAAGGTTACTTCCTGAGGGAGAAACTGAACAGAGAAGACTGGCCTCAGAGTCATCAGAAGGTATTATCTTTGTTTTGCTGTAAAACCAATAAAGGAAACACTTTTTCAGTTACCAATTTTTTTTTTTCCTTTGTTAGTCGTATCACTAGTACTTGTGTGGATTGTGTGTGTACTGAAGACTGAGGCTGATTCGGTTATGTTGAATATGGATAAACAATCACTCCAGGGTGTCGGGTTAGAACAGCTGATATATATGTCCAGGTGAGTTAGTGAAAGAAAAATTGTCTGAGTCCAGTATTGAGCTTTACTTCCTTTTAATTAGCTCCTGAGGTTCAGCCATACATATAAAGGCACGTGTGATGGGTTCAAGTGAATGTGTATGTGTGTGTGTGTGTGGTTTTCTACAAAGATAAACAAAGAGAAATTACGAGAATTTGTCTGTAAATCATTTCACAATAAACCAAATATCCAGAAATGAATAAATGTCTTCAAACATCACCACAGACTAATAACTGGCCGATATCCGACCCCGAAAATGTAAACAATAATAATAATAAACCCTGCGTTTCAACAGGAAAAGGTAACAGCTGCATCATTCAAACGAGCTTAATAGCTTAATGCTAACAGCTAACCTTTAGCTCTCAATAATACAAGTAAACAGCACTAAACAACCATAATATTCGACAGGACACAGTACAATACAGCTCTCAGACATTTACGAAACCGAACTAAACCAACAACAATATTACTTACGTTCATTGGACGCACACAATAGAACGAAGTAAACGAAGTCAGCCTTGAGAGCCGCACCACTCAATGCTCAGATCCATATACAAGATGTAACAAATATGAACGTGAAGCCATCTAGTGGCTGAAATAAAATACTACATCTAAAACACTGATAAGGAACCTAAACTAGAGGGCTGAAAACAATAATTAACAATCTTTTGTACAGTGTGCCTTGCTCAGCCCTCGCTGGGGACTCATCTGTTCATGTACCTGCTCCCGCCTGCATCATCTAGTCAAGTCTGTCTCTGCCTGCCAAAATAATCTCCTGTTTTCACCAGCTATTACTGCACACCTGTCATCTTCATCCGTTTTAAATAAACTTTTTTTAAGAATAAGCTGAACTCTGTGTCTGGCTTGAGTTGCAGGTACAAAGTATACAGGCATTACAATGTTTGTTTCCATAGCAAGCATTAAAACATGCACTGCAGGACTAAAAAACTAAACTTATAGAATATGTATGTGCAGATTAAGTCACAACTGTTTACATATATTTGTGAGAATTATTCGTGTTTTATGCTTCCTGTTTCTCAGTGGAATATGTTTTTAAACATCCACAACTATGCCAAGGGACAGAGAGAGGGAGGTGTTATTATAAACCAAGTAAATGGGATTCAGTACAACTTCAAAGCATTTGAAACCAAATGCAACGAGGAAAACTGCTAACAGCTTTGTATTTTCTTAAGAGATGAAAACGCAGATGACTGACACATCTGACCCCTCAAGGTTATTCCCAAAAAGCTATTAACTGAAAGTCTTCTATGGTAGATGAGCAGCTAAAGGATAATGTATCTCAGAGTGTGTGACAGTTCTTTACTGGGTTTTTTACTGTTTCTTAAGGACAAGACTGAGATGTGGTATATCTAGTATCAACATATGACCTGTTCAGATTTTCTTCTGTCCTCCTGTTGTTTAGTTTTCTCACTTTTTAATGCAAATAAAAACTTGTTGATGTCTCTCTTTTGTGTTGGGAAAAATTAACACTTTATCACAGCAAGTAAAGCCAGAAGTTTAAATAATTTTTGATCAGTATATGCAGGGCATTAATTAAGAGAGGGGTATGGCATCAGGTGTGTGTGTGTGTGTGTGTGTGGGGGGGGGGGGGGGGGGGGGGGGGGGGGCTGATTTTGTAGGCCTAACCCCTGCTGGCTCTGCCCCATTTGCATTTAGACATTGAGGGTTCTGGGGGTGCATGGGGAAGGTGTGCTGGTGCCGGCTGCCTTCCACAGGGGGTGGGCTGCACCGGGCATCTCCCTTTTGGCCCAGTTTTAAATGCACTTGAAAATAACATGCAACAACACAACATTTGAGTGGGCGGAGGCTAACCCCTGTTCTCTGATTGCCATCCGGAGTTCAGGGCTTGGAGGCGAAGCAGGCCACCTGGTCGGGGTCTGGACTGGGGATGGCCGTTTAGTCCCGGGGGTCGGCTGGGGCTGGCATTTCTGCTCTCCCCTGGAATGTGGGGGAGGGCTTAAGTAAGGAGGGCAGAATGTGTGGGAGGCAGAGCCTCAGGTTTCGCCGGGTGGGCCCTGGTATGTTGGCAAGTTCGGTTAATGTTAACCCAATCTCCAGGTGGATGGGCTCGTTGGTCATCTGGGCTGGGATCGGGGTGGGGGGGTAGGGCCAGAGTATGGACCGGGTAGGTCAAGTTGAGGTATTGGTCCCACCCCCACCCTATCATAATGATGGGGTTCACCTCCCAGGTCTGGGAGCTGGATACCGTTAAGTGGACCCAGGAGTATAGGATGCGTGTGGTGTCTGCGAGTGTATGTAGTGCGTTCATTTTTTTATGGGTAACAGTGTTTGCTAGGGGAGACACTGGGGGGGGGGGGGGGGGGGAGGGGGCGGGGGCGGGGGAGGGGTTAATGTGATGTGACTATGTTCCTGGTTTTCTGTTTGTCCCTTTCTCTGGTTGGGTTTGGGCTGCTCCCTCTCCTGGGACATCTCAGGTCTCCACTAAGTGTGGAGCCCATCCTCACGTCCTGCTCTCCTCATTTGGCTGCCGTCTTGATCCGCTGGTGCATTGGGGGTCCTCGGTGTCCCGGGTTCTTGGATGTGCGCCGGCTTCTTCCTGGTGGCTGTTTCATGGGGTCTTGGCCCTGTTGCTCTATTGAGGCCCCAACAGGGGAGGGGGACCCCTGGGCCTTGGGTCTCTTGGCCCATGGCTGGATCCGTTCAGGCGAAGCAGGCTGCCGGCGGAGCCTACGGGCTTGTCTCTGCAGCTCCCAGGAGTTTTGGCACTGTGACTGTTGCGGGGTCTGTTATCCAGCTATCCCTGTGTTGGTCTCTCTTGGGCACCTTGCTCTGGGGGCACCTTCGGGTTCTGGTTTCCCCAGTGTCTGCCACTGTGCTATGGGGGACAGGTCTTTGGTTCCTCACAACCACTATTGAGCATTTATCATATGGATAAACCTTACATACACAAATACACTCTCGCAAACACGTACAGATACTGAAACAGCAATTTCCCTCCGGGATTATTAAAGTATATCTGATTCTGTTTCTGATCTGATTCAGGTGCTTACAGATTCACTTCTATACAAAAAACCTTACTGTTAGCTTTAGCTGTCACTTTATACACTTCATATTAAATAATGCTGTATATTCTTCAGTGATGGCATCCAGGTGTTGGGTGTTTGTACCTGTAATACTTTATCGGTTGGTTTGTGCTGATCTTTTCATATCTACCTTTGCAGGTGTAGAAGCAGACTTAGAGGATGTTATCTTGTTCTATCACTTTCCTCTCCTCTTTCTCTTTCAACTTTTCTCCATTTCAGCATTTTGTCTCATCTGTTTCTGTTCCATTTTTCTCTTCTACATTCCCATTTATTTGTCCATTGAACATAAACTGGTCAAAGAATAGAATTTAATTAAGCATTTTGCATATATAAATCAAGCGGAGAACTTTGGTGAAAACAGTAATGCTTCACTTGTGAAAGTAAAATATGTTGGGCCCTCTTTGGCATTAAGACATCAATTCTTAATGCTACATTGCAACACAGGTCACGTAAAAAAAAGATGCTTAGACACAGCTCTGTAGGGTCCTTCACTTTTTTATATGAGAGGAAGTGATGAGCTAAGCCTAGTGAAATGTAAATAATTCTGCAATAACTATCTTAGCTATTCAGATATTTCACAATCTTTTGATTAAAAAGTGTCTATTTGGAGATCTATTAATAAATTTGGATCCAGATGTAGTTTAGGTGTATCTGAGGTAAAACAATCAAATTGTGATAATAAAGGAGCAGGTAAAAAATAGTAATACTCAAAATAGAACCATTGTCGCTCAAATGTAAGACTTGTGTGTTTAAAGTTCAAAAGCAAGCACTTACAGGTAATAATTCTTTCTTAAACTGTTTTTACCACAAGAACTATACCTAAAAGCATTGATTAAGTTATAACCTGTGATTTAATTTTTTCTTTGTTTAAGTATATCACAGGTTTGATCTATGACAAGTTATTTTAAAACAACAGCAAACCCTATTTTACAAAGAACGATCTCGTACTTAAAGCATAACATAACCTCTGCTCCTTATGCAAATAAATGATTACCAGCGATCAAAAAAATGCAATACAAATATTTTTAAGTGCTGTTTTTTTGTATTCCTATATTACTGTTCTTTAAAAAGAACAGTAATGTTTAAAATTTAAAAGGAAAAAAAACAGTATCTCCCAAAATCAATATTAGGAGGTAAAAGTATTTAATAAAATTAATTAAATTCTGTACAGTGTACCTTTAAGAAGTAAAATGTTGGAGATTATGGAGATCAAACTATGTTGTTTGAACCAGTTTTGGCAGGTTTTGCAGCATTTGTCACCTCACTTCACATATAGCAGATAATCTTATCTCTCCTGTTTTTGAGAAAGTCACATAATCCCATGATTGTCTTTCGCTGTCCCTCTGTCATTATTTGAAACTGTTGTAATGCCACATAAAGTGGGTAAAAGTTTTTTTTACCGGCCAAATTAACATAGTTAGAGTCAGATTTTAGCTTTCTTTTCCTTTCTTTTATTTTTAAAGTATAGAGGAGCAAAGAAGCAAACACTCCAGAGTGTGCTTTCTGCTCCTTTTGTCCTTTGAGGACATGCATTTTTCAGCTCAGATTAATTGGTGCAGGAAGCCATAGTGTTGTGTATAATGGCATCCGTACAGCTGACATTTCCGGGTAAGTGTTTCCTGACACAAAACCTTTGCATGATTCATTGATCTAGTAATCCACAAAGAAAAATGAATTTAGTTTATGTATTGTGAATGGCTATGAAGTGCATTTTCAGCTAAAAATGTTATGTTCAAGGAGGAGTGAGACCAGACCTCTCAACTTTTATCAAAAGTTAGGAGTGAGATTATGCTAATTTGGGGGCGGGGCTTGTTTGGGGCGGGGCTAACCGGACCCTGGAAGAGCCGGTGGAGTCAACTCCATCTCATTTTTATCCCACCAGACAATGAAGTAGACATGTATTACTTGTGTTAAAAAGAGAAAGAGACATATTAATACTTAATAATAATAATAATACTTAATTGTTCAGTTAATGGATTAAAACATAAATAATACACAATTGTTCAAATAATACTGAATAAAATTAAGTAGATTTTAATTATTGACCGAATTATTATACTGTTACACATTCATCTATGGGTTGTTTATCATTGTAAATCTATAACCTGATTGGTGAATCAGGCTGAGTTTCATCAAGCCTTTATGATCCCCTCATCAGCAACACTGAAGCACACAGAGGTTCACGCTGCGTCTTTACGCACGATCCAGCTGCTGATGTCTCCTTCTTTTCAGCTCAATGCACTTCTAGACTGTTACAGTTTATAACCATTATCACCTTTCACAGCGACAGGTTTCTCAGTCAGTCGCCGCGCTGACCAGACAAATCTCTATTGCTCTCGTCAGTGCTTTCTGGGCGCACTGACGCCCAGAAAGCACCTGCTCCGAGGGAAAGGAGGGGGGAGAGGAGCAAGCGCGGAGGCACAGAAATACGGTGCATGTAGTTAAAAAATGCAGAATTAATAAAAACGAAACTTATAAACTGACCAAGTGGCGTTTTAAACTGCATCTGGTTAGCAGAACTGTTTTTATGATCAGCGTGCAGCCATGACTGGTTCTGAATGAACCGGTCATCTTGCAGCAGCTCCACCCCCCCCCCCCCCCCCCCTCCCCTCCTGTGTAAGCGGTACAGGACCTTACCGGCTCACTTTCACCACTGTTAAGACTAAAATTATTCATAACTCTGGTCACTCTTCCTGCTGCTCTGTTAACATGAACTGCAGCAGGAATTACTGATGGCCACAAGCTGTGAAAGAAGCCGATCAGCTCAGCAGAAGGCGGAGTTTTGTCGTCCGCAGCCCAGATGGGCTTTGTGATTTTTATGCGTGAGAAATGCCATGTTTGCGTGTGAAATGTCATGTGTTGCGTGTGAGCGTGTGAAGTTAGTGAAATGCGTGTGTCACACGGTCAATGCGTGAGAGCTGAGAGCTATGAGTGAGACATTCGGACTTCTGTTGAAGCTAATGTCAACAGTGTAACCTGAATGGTAAAGACCCTGCTGCTAACTTCGGTGTCTTTGTAGTTGAAGAATACACTTATTTGCTAGCTACTTTATTCACTCTACCTTCATTACTTTGCCCTGTTCCTAAACTCCCTGGCTTGCATCTGTTTTAATTCATTCTGTGAACTCTTTTAAAGATTTTCATTAATTTCTCTTTTGCTTTACAGCTGTAAAATGCAAAATGTGTGTTTGACCCAAGTGCCAGAGAGCCATGTGACCCCACTATCACTATTCTGTCTTTGCCTCACATTTCAGCGACCTGTGAACATACACCGCCTGAGATAAATATTGCATCCAGCATACCTTTCTACATATTTGATACAGTTGGCTATGTAACATGATGAACCCATTGCTAAGCCAAGCTTGGACACTTTTTTCAACATATGAAACACATGGCACGGCATTATCAGTGACACTTAAAGACGACGATGACGCTTTACATTGGGACTACTGCCATGAAATTTATGTTATTACTGCACAAATGTTGCAGTAATGATCCAGTGATGTTACTTAATCTCATGTTGCGCTTTCTGGACCCTCTATCTCCACTGAAGAAAATTCCCTAACCCCAGCATGCTGAGGAGCGTTTTATGATTATTCAGCAATATCGTTATTTGATCAATAGTTGGCACTCACTCACTGTGTGCAGAGAATTAGCCCTCTATCCACGAATACCCAGGAAGTCATTACGTATGGGAAGAAAAGAAAGAAAGACATGACAAGGAACTAATTCTGTCCTTCTTCATTGCATCTGAAATGGCACACATATTTAACAGACATGACAAGACTTGATGTTTCACTAAATGAGCTTCATTTGTGTTCTATGATAGTAAGATCAGGTCTTATAGTGGCCGATCAAAATAATTTACTGTCTTGACCTTTTATCACTTTGGAACTAATTTGATAGTATGTTCCTTATTTTTTTATCCAAATGCAACAGTGCGCTTGGCCAAAATCTTAAATTGTTGTTGTGTTACGCTCCAAGAAAATGTGTGCAAAAATTAAAGTATTTGTTCCTGAGTGCATTTGGAAACTTAAATGTGTCTTTTTATGTTGCTTCTGGAATCATGTCTTTTGGAGCTGTCTCACTGTGGTTGGGGACACTCTTACCAGCTTCAGCAAACGTCTTCACAGGGTCGTTTGTGTTTGTTGATATACATGTTTAACACCAAATAAGAGAACTTGTCTCTGACGAGAATAGTATGATGGTTGGACATTTCCAGGCAGTATATACTTGCCCAGTCGTTTGAAAAAATGCATGTGGCACTTCCAGGCATCTTGAAATTTTACCCAAGGATGAGCCTGAGGTTCACCTTTTTGAGGTCCACAGTGCTTTACCTTTTTATCTTGTTAATTTCCATTAGATTTTTTACAGTGATGTAACACAAGATAGCAGTGTGTGGTATAGCCTTAAAAGAAGATACCGGTGAGCCTCCAGTAAATTAACCTATCAGAAGCTGACAAAGCTTTGAAATCATCATCTGGGTTTTCCCACATTGTTTACAGACAAAGTAATCTTAGTATAATTGAACATCTGACATTAATGACAGTGATGAAAAGTTGTCTGAAAACGCCTTTCTCTCAATTTTACGGCATTTGAGAAAATGTAAATAATTTTCATGATACTAACTGACCTAAGGCCCCGTCCATAAGGAGATGAGCATAGTACATTTTCATAAATGATTAAGGAAAATGTGTGTCCACACAAGAGGAAGCAGCACCACTCAAAATGTTGTAGTAGGTAAGGTGCACTCATTGGTGGCGCTGTGACACTGCCACAGACACATGTAAAAAACACAGTGCATGCGCAGAACACTCATGAAGTTAGAAAGGAAGAATCTGAGGACCCCACTAAGTGCCATAATAACGGCAATATTTGCCTGAATGCTGCACTGGATGACGCCATCTTTAGCCCCATTTACACTACCCTTGTTAAACCGATCCGAGCTTAGATCAGTTAACCATGCTGAGCTTGGTTCTGACGACCGTTTACACATCACGCTGGCACGGTTCCTCGCCTCCTAGTGACGATCCACGGTACTACTGCTCTCTAGGACTGGAGGGACTCAAGCAAATCAAAATGGCGGTGCCCGTAACATTCAGGAAGTTATACTTGGTTATAGTTGCTTTATTCAGAGAGTCAGGCGAAGAAGGCAACCTTTGGTGAATTTAGTTGACAGAGTCGGCTTTTGGGACGTGGATAAGACAAACAAGGGTCTAATCAGGGCTTACAGACGCAGGAAACAATGACAGACGTTGAGGTTCATCACACTGCTAAGCAGAATCATCACTGGAAACCGTGTGGCACGGTAGGGAAGCAAGTATTTTTATAAATGTCTGAAACAGCTAAATTAGTCAGCTGACTGTAAGGAGATGACGCGGTCTGCTCATGCGCTCTTTGTTATCAGAGAACCGAGCCACTAAAAAACCGGGCCGAGCCCACCCATCGGACTGGTCTAGATTCAGCGTGGTCCGGTTGTGTCTGGCACTGTCCAGTTCAGTTTGCGATCAATTTACACTCGATAGTTATCTCAGTTACCGAGCTCGGACCGTTCTCGGCACCATTAAAAAAGGGTAGTGTAAACGGGGTAATTGTTGCCATTTATGAGGGTAAAGCACATGCAGGTTACAGAGAAGGGCAAAACTATGACGTTATTGTTTAAGAAAGGATGTGGCTTGTATGTACACATGAAAATACATTAAACCGCTGTTTTTAAATGTGCCCACTGTGGGTCTCAGTTTTGAAAGTGATCGTTGAAGTTCTCCCAAAATGCCATATCTGTGTGACCTAAACGACAAAACGCCTTTGTGGATATGCCTAATCTCGTCTCTGAGTGGATGAAGCCTTAAATGGGAATTATTTCGTCCTATTTAATGTCAGAGTTAGAGAAAGGCCTTGTTATCTGAATGTCATGGATAGAAAGGAGCTTATCGTTCCAGATAATAGGTCACACAAAACACTGCCTTTTCAAGAATTTCTTGTAAATTTTCAGTGTTTGTTTTTTTTTCTTGGATTCAAAATGTAAAAAAACAGTTTGAACACCTATATAAAATACAGTCAAGGTTGGTTTATTTGTCAAGTCAAATGCTGATCCCCCCAAATACATTGGCATGGTTTCTTGCTTTTCTGTACAAAGTATCCTAGTTAGGAACATGCTGATGTTTGATATATCCTATTATCAGTTGCTGCTGATAATGAGTGAAACTTTCCCCTGCATGTAACTTAATATTTCACTCACAACTCCTTTCAATCTGGGTTTTGGTGCTGTTTCGCAAAACGCGAATGCTTTCCTTAGGATTGATCATAAACTTCAAAGAATTCCACTTCACACTGATAGTAAATTTCAGTGTCAAAAATGTCTTCTGGATTACATCAGTGAGTTGAATTGCCCTATATATGATAACTTGGAAACTTGGAAAGATGGAGAATGTATGAGAAGCATTTCCTCACAGTTCCCACAGGAGGAAAACTTCAAAATAGTTACATTTTGAAGTGAGAAATCTCTATGTCTCGAGTCTTACATCTCTAAGACGCTTGTTGCCATTAACACCCTGGAGATGCGGTGCTCACAAAGTTTCTTTCCCGTTTGGTCAAGTGCCTGCAGAGATGAGTAAAATTGCAATTTGTTCAGATTACTTTTTCTCTACTTTTCCCCTAGTGTTCATTCTTTTAAAAACCATGTGCTCTGCTAAGTTAGTTTTCAGATGATGTTTGCAAATCATTTTAAATAAAACTACTGTTTAAGCAAACTTTTTCTGCTATTAAATATCTACCAACATTTCAAGAAAAGAACTAAGAATACTTACCAAAGGGTCCTCTTTTTCTGCTCCTTTTTCTGCTAACTGCAGCTTTAAGATATACACTCACCGGCCACTTTATTAGGTACACCTGTCCAATTGCTCGTTAACACTTAATTTCTAAGCAGCCAATCACATGGCGGCAACTCAGTGCATTTAGGCATGTAGACATGGTCAAGAGAATCTCCAGCAGTTCAAACCGAGCATCAGTATGGGGAAGAAAGGGGATTTGAGTGACTTTGAACATAGCATGATTGTTGGTGCCAGAAGGGCTGGTCTGAGTATTTCAGAAACTGCTAATCTACTGGGATTTTCACACACAACCATCTCTAGGGTTTACAGAGAATGGTCCGAAAAAGAAAAAACATCCAGTGAGCGGCAGTTCTGTGGGCGGAAATGCCTTGTTGATGCCAGAGGTCAGAGGAGAATGGCCAGACTGGTTCGAGCTGATAGAAGGGCAACAGTGACTCAAATAACCACCCGTTACAACCAAGGTGGGCAGAAGAGCATCTCTGAACGCACAGTACGTCGAACTTTGAGGCAGATGGGCTACAGCAGCAGAAGACCACACTGGGTGCCACTCCTTTCAGCTAAGAACAGGAAACTGAGGCTACAATTTGCACAAGCTCATCGAAATTGGACAATAGAAGATTGGAAAAACATTGCCTGGTCTGATGAGTCTCGATTTCTGCTGCGACAGTCGGATGGTAGGGTCAGAATTTGGCGTCTACAACATGAAAGCATGGATCCATCCTGCCTTGTATCAACGGTTCAGGCTGGTGGTGGTGGTGTCATGGTGTGGGGAATATTTTCTTGGCACTCTTTGGGCCCCTTGGTACAAATTGAGCATTGTTGCAATGCCACAGCCTACCTGAGTATTGTTGCTGACCATGTCCATCCCTTTATTACCACAATGTACCCATAAAGCTGGAATCATCTCAGACTGGTTTCTTGAACATGACAACGAGTTCGCTGTACTGGCCTCCACAGTCACCAGATCTCAATCCAATAGAGCATCTTTGGGATGTGGTGGAACGGGAGATTCGCATCATGGATGTGCAGCCGACAAATCTGCGGCAACTGTGTGATGCCATCATGTCAATATGGACCAAACTCCCTGAGGAATGCTTCCAGCACCTTGTTGAATCTATGCCACGAAGAATTGAGGCAGTTCTGAAGGCAAAAGGGGGTCCAACCCGTTACTAGCATGGGGTACCTAATAAAGTGGCCGGTGAGTGTATATTTAATTATAATTTGTCTAATAGTGTTTAGAGAGTTTTAATTGATAAACACCTATAGAGTACTCTAGGGTTCCTTCAGACCTTATTTTGTATGTTCTGCTATTGCTTCCAGTTTTATAATTAATTGTTTTGTTTAGAATCAAAGTCAAGGTAAAAAAATATGTGCGGTTTATATGTCATTTGGAAAAAGTTTATGCACTTGCACTATGCAGTTTTGTCTATCCTTATCATTGTGTGCATTCTGCCATTTTCATGCTATCAACTTCTCAAGACTCCTGATTGATTATCATGATCAAATTATCAACATAATCTCACACATTTTAAATAAACTGCCTGGAATGGGAACTACTGATTTATGTCCTGTTTATTTATAATTCAGTGGAATTACACAAACTACTTTATATAAAAGTTCTTGAAAAATTCTCTCAATATTTCAAACTGCATTAAACAGATGAAATAGACACCAAATGCTTTTAACCACAGCACAGAAAGATGAATAAAGAGAGGGAGATACCAACAGGGAGAGTATGGCTATCCTGAAAACCTTTGAGTGTGAGAACACAGTGAAAGAAAAATATCTGTTGTAGTATCATTCATGTGGGACCTAGCTGTGGGAATTGCTTTGTGCACACTTCATAATGAAGGCTGGGCACTTTGCCTGGATTTCCCCAACTTCCCAATGCTTTGTCATTGCACAATGGATTCATGGATTTCTGCTGAGTTAACAACTTGTCATTTGAAATTAACGTGCTTCATGCTTCCTATATATTCACACAAAAAAAATACAAACAATTCCAATAAAGTAGCATAACATTTTTGAAGCAGATTTCGCACTTTGTCCTCTGCATGCCCAAATGGCCATTTTCAACACTAACACTAACTTTTATCCTTGCTCTGGTGTCTCAAAGTTTTCTCTCAACATGACTATGGAGTTGAGTTCATTCCCATTTGCTGGTCGCTCATCGCAGTAAGAGTATTGTCATCAAATCCCGTATTGATACTTTTGGGATTATGGACAGGTTCCCCATCCCACTTGATATTGAAATCAGCAACTTCATAAAGTTTGTCAACATTGGGAAGCTTGAAGTGTTCTAAAATTTAAATGACTGCAATGACTTTATACTTCCTAAAACAATGTGAACCAACAGCATCAGATGACATGGCTCTCTGTATCATCAATGACTGGGTACACCTTATACTGGACCTCAAGCAACTTGGATTCTGTGCCTCTCCACTCTCCTTCCAGACTCTGGGAGCCATCATTTCCAAATGAAAAGAGGACCGTTTGCTACTGAGCAACAGTCCTTTTTCTCCTTGGCCAATGTAAGATATTTCTGATGTCTCTGGCTTTGGAGTGGCTTAACCCATGGATATGACAGTTGTAGCTAATATCCTGGATACGTCTCTGTGAGGTGGCTCTTGAAACACTAATTGCAGCTGCAGCTATCTCCTTGTGAATCTCTCTCAAACTCTTAAATCCAGCTTTACTTCACATTATTTTCTGACAGTAGTAAATACATTATGATGTTTGGTCCTGCTCTCACTCCCCTCTGTCCTTTAAGTTCTGGGAGTATCTCCTTATCTATTGGTTGTCTGACATGTCAGTCATTCTGACGCGCTCACGTAATGCCACTGTGTGTGCTCATTCCTCGTTAGGTTTGGCTTGCTGGCTCTGCATGTGCACTTCTAGTGTTTAAGTATCCGGTTAGCCGTTTGTTGTAACTCTACTGCTCTCACCGTATACTTTGAAAATGGCTGAGAGTTTTAAGAAGCAAACTGTACAAATTTATGAAAAGAAGAAAGTATTACTTTCAGCAGAAAAGTAATAAGACCAGAGTGTATTTGGGAGATTTTTTTGCACGACCCCCCTGAAGAGCGGAAGAGCAGGTAAGACGGTCTTGCGCATGCTCAGTTATTCAAAAAGGGACTTGGGAAAGCTTCTGGAAAAATTGCCAAATATACCTTTAAGTAATATTCAAATTTTCTGTGAAACAGATTGTTTTTATTTTATTTTCATAGGCTTTAAGCCATGATCTTGAAAAGAAACAGGAAAAGACACTTAAAATGTATAATCCTGTGTGTATCTGTAAATCTATCTCTATATAAACTCAAGTATTGTCAGGATCCCCAGGGGTTTTATTACGTATTGTAGATTCCTGGAGATTGTGCAGCCTGTTTATGTTTTGCTCCTTTAGTATTGTTTCCTCAGACCTGGTTACAGTTTTCTGTTCAGTATTCATGTTAATAGTGTATTCTTATTTCTTTATGATTTCAGAAGTTCTGTTAGATCTTTATTTTCTGCCTGCTCTTCCTTAAGTTTAGTCGGGATTTCCATAATCTCTGGCCATTGTCATGTTTCCCTGTTAGATTCAGTTCTGCCCCTGACAACTCCCTGCTCTCCTTTCCTTCCACTTAAATGCCCTTTACTCATCTCACCTGTGTAATTTACTCCACCTGCTGCTCCTGCTGTCACCTTCCCTATTTATTCAGTTAGCTAAGCCCCACACCAGAGTCTATCTACTTAGTTTTGGTCTCATTGTTACTTTGTTTCTGATTCTTGTTTCCCTGTCATCCAGTAAGTCTTGTTATATTATTTAATAAATCACCATTATTCAACATGCGACTCCCAAGATCTTGTCTGCACTTCGGTTCAATTCCAAAAAAAACCTGACAAATATTTTGAGATGCACCCGTATTTGGTCTCAGATCCACCAGCCACAGACATCTGGCTTAGTGTAGTAATTTGATTTTTTTTGACAGCAAGTCATCGGCATCGGACATCTGTGAGAAAGGAGAAAGAACTGAACTCCAGAAGCTGTGGTTTTGTAGGTTTACATGCTTTTCCTTCTTGCATAGAGTCCAGTTTTCTGGGAGGTGGAGGATTGTCCAGGTAGGTAAGTTTTGGATGGACAGGTTGATGTTGCGGATCAGAGGAGGCAGAACGGTCATCGGAGAGGCCATAACATTCACCAGACTGGAAAAACAGGACAGGACTGCTGAGCCGCATCGACTGAGTATGACTGGAAGAACAAGGGGGAAAAAAATCACTAAGGGAAATCACAGGATGTATAGACAGAATGATAGAAGTGTTTGATGACAGCTGTGACAGCTGTCACTGTGATCAAAATAACAAATTTAAGAGGCTTTTTGATGAACTTTGAACTTAGCTAAGCTGACACTGACAGACATCAATAGATGGCAATCTATTCAGAAGTGAATGAAAGATGTAAACTTAGAAACTTTTATGCAAAAAAAAGAAAAAAAAAGACTTGCCAGCAAAAGTCCTGACAAGTGAAAAACAATGCATGAAGTAAAGAGTGTGATTTGCGAGACAGCAGCACGTCATACTTTGTTTCATGTACAAAGAGGAACATGGGGAATAGCTTGCTGGGTGACCTTCTGATTATTCTGGGCTGCATTTTGTGATAGCACCCTAAATCATTAACTATATAACGTTGTCTGGTCAGTTGTGTCCTATTTTAAAGTTAACCAAACCAATGAGGGTATGAAATCTTTTGGAGTGCCTTGCCCAATTGAACAAAATCCTTCAGACTATTATGGTGTGAAAGCATCTGAACAGCAATCATCTTCACCTTGCAAGAAAACAGGGAGGAAGAAAGACAGGACTCCCTGGAAAGTCCAGACCCTCAACTGCTAGCTTTTAATGCAATTCCTTTATTAAAACAAAAGAAAACAGTGTATCACCCTTTTATTGTTGTTTTTATGTCTGATAGGATAAAGACACTTCAAAAAATATATTTTTTCATTGGATGCATGAAAAGCTATTAGACTTAGTTGATCTTGCTCATAGATAAAATCAGTTCCAGTGCAAACTGGTGTACCGTCTCATGAAAGAAAGGTTCGGATCTTCGCGCCGACGCCCAGAGACGCTCCGAGACCAGGAGCTCCTCCACATCCCTTGAAAATCCATTCGGGGTACCAGAGGCCGGATAACCTCTCCGGGTTGGCCAAAGCAGCTCCTGTCCCCGGACTCCCTCGCTCGTCGGTCGGAGATCTTGTTTGTTTACGCCAAATTGTTGTGGGAGTTTTGGGTGGAATATTAAACAATAGTAACTGAGTTCCCATCTTTACTAAATGACGAGACGGTGGTATAACGTTCCAGCACTTTTATTGAGAAACAGAGCAGAGATTCACATAGTTGGAAAGTAATCGCACCCTTCGGTTCCGCTGCAGTCTCTGTCTGCCCTGTCTCTGTCTGCCTCGCTTTTCGGGCTTCCCCTAATACTGCACCGTGGCCTTCCCATGAGACAAAACAAAGACAGTCTATCGTAAACAATCAGTATCCCTCAGCAGCTGCAGCATTTGGCCTTGCAATCAGAAAACAGTGGATCTTATACACAGACATCAGGTCTCCAGGCCTCCTCTGTCCGAGTGGTGTGAGGCCATAGTGACTTCAGAATAATAATTCTTATAACAGCAACCCGAGTGTTGTCTTCCTGTCAATGCAAAATGTTATCAATACATACCTGAGAAATGTTTAATAAGCAAATGCCACTTGTTTTTGCAATTAAAACCTGTATAAAATCTATCGTTATTTTTCATTATGTTTATGGAGATAAGCTCCTGTGTGAACTTTTAATACAAAGGAAAGTATAAAAAGTTGAACAACTTTCAGTACTCTAGAGTTAATCAGCAGCTGTACTTTATAAATTATGTATTCAAGATACAGTTCCATCCTAAGGTAAAGTCATTTTCCAAGCAGCATGTTTTCTGCTAAAATTCTTTGTGCCTATCTTCCAGACAAGTCCCTGCAGACAGCTATAATTATAGCATTTGCACAGGAATAAATTCAGCTGTTTTTATCCTCTTAGCAAACTCTTAGAAGTGTGTTCACAGACACTTGTCTGCAAAAGCCCTGTGAAGCCTCAGACGCTTTACACCGCAGGGTTTGTGTGTGGGTATTTCTGAGCTGGAAGGTGAAAATTACAATTTGCAGTCTGTGTGTACTGCAGTGCTATGAAGACCAGTAGGTGGGATGATAGCAAACAAAATGTCATACGGAGAACTCCACAGTTTACATGGAGCCATGTGACAGACCGAAACAGGTACAATATGTTCCACAAAAACATAAATCCTTCCAGACACAACAGGACCTAGTATAATACAGCACTTACAGCAATTACAGGAGCTTTTGTTCCTCATCTGAGCTTTGTGGATAAGAAGTCTTGGGCTGGGTAACAATGGCTAGGAGTCCAGCACAGTGCAGGCTTGGAAAAAAGTCAGAGTATCGAACTGTGTCAGCATACTTAAAGACCTTTCAATGTCCAAAAAAATGTTATTTAAAACATCCTGCAACACGGAATTGACGAGACAAGGAAGCTTGTGATGCTGATGAGTTTTGCTATTCTTGCTTTGCTCTGTTGGGGAATTTGAGTAGAACCTGATGTAGAAAGAAAAAGGGAGAGTTGCATTCAAAGTGAAAAGCAGGATGGGGCAGGGGGGGCATTCATTCCCCTGCAGTGGCTTACAGAAGTTTGGTATTAATTGATTTTTGGCAAAGCAGAAAAACAAAAACCTTCAGATGAAGAATGAAAAAATCAGAGCAATGGGTAACCACAGGTCAACGAGCAAACAACTACACACCCTCCAAATCAATTTAGGAGCCCCCTGCCACCTCACTCAGTTTAAAATTTGCATGACTTTTGGGTCCCCCTCTAAACATTCCTGGGGTTTTGAAATTCTGAATTGTTTTCGGTGGTTAACATGCTTCTGTATAACATTTTCTGCTCTTTAAAGACGGAACCTAATTAATGTATATTAATATACATTAATTAGGTATACATACATACATGCATACATACATACATGCATTAGTATATAGACTAATGTTAATTTGCCTAATGGAAAGACAATATCTATTTAATTATTGATAGAACCCAAATAGATGTTGTTTTTTTTTCATTTTGACTAACTGCAAATGTAATTTAAGACAGCATTTGTTTACATGTCAGATGCTTTTAGAAATGTTAAAACAGCTGGTCAAGCTGGAGATCTTTATATTATAGGTTATCAGTGTTGCATCTAGAAGAGCAAGGTACCTTGAGTCTTTTAACTATTTACAGATGGTGTATATACAGTACATAACAAAGTCATGAACATTTCGTCAATTTTGGCAAATTTCAATGTCATTACTTGATATTTTTTGTAATGGAGTAACACATTGTGACACATAATTGCAATTAAAATGACACAGTGGATGCATTTCATTTTTCTGCAAACAAAACTGAAAGGTGTGACAACTAGTTATGCTCTGCACAATTATGCCCTTTGTAGAAGAGTTACGAGAAGAAAGACATGGTTAAAAGGAAGCCATAAAAAACTCCTGTTTGGAGTTTTCCAAAAGCCATGTAGATGGCACAGCCAATGTGTGGAAGATGATACTCTGATTAGGTGAGACTAAAGGTAAACTTTATGGCCTACATACAACATGTTATACATTTGTGGTGGAAAACTAGCACTGCACATTACCCCAATCGTAAAACATGATACTGGTAGTATCAAGATGTGGGGATAATGTTTGTCACTAAGAAAGGGAAAGGTGATAAACTATTGAATGGAGGGCAGTCCTAGTAAAGACTTGTGACCTCAAATCTACATGTTTCTTTAAACATTCAATTACCTAAAAGTGGAGTATAGTGAAATCTATTAATATTATGGTGTCAGACATCCATGTAAGAAACAATACACATTAAAGGCCTAAAAGGTTTGTTTGTATTGAAACACGATCAAACTATTAGCAGGTGTAAGGCAATTTGTGTGTGTGTAGAATGAGTTGGACAGCCTTCATGCTTATGCAGATCATATGCTTATGACATTTATTACATTTGAAAGTCAGGTGCAAACTCGCATGCAAAAGTTTCTGTGGTGATTGTGGCCAGAAAGGAGGTATTGGTATGGTGACAGATGATGGAGAGAGAATCATGTGAACATATCTGGACTGTCAGCTGTGCATCACCAACTTGTAACAAGAGGGATCACCCCCCCCCCCAGCTGTTTAGAGATAAATCTCTAAACAGCTAGTTGCAGAAGAGCTGACTAAGTCAGCTTTTTGAAGTTTTATGATTGATATTTAATTATTTAAATGTAAAAACTTTTTCCTAACTTATCTTTTTGATTTTGTTTGTAGCATTGTGAGTTAATTGAAATGCATTCTAAATAATAGCCATCATTACTATCATTATTGATGGTTATTAGTTTTTGTTTTGATTTTGTTTGTAGCATTGTGAGATAATTGAAATGCATTATTAATAATAGCCATCATTACTATCATTATTGATGGTTATTAGTTTTTGTTTTGGTAATTATTACCTCCAACTCCATTGCAAAAAACTTCTTTCTACTACAGCCATTCTCAATCTTCCATCAGCACATGCGGTTTGCTCATTTAAATGGTTTTGTACGCCTTATCTATTGCAGATGCAATCTTTGCACAGTAGCTCACCTGCAACCAGTGTCCGAAATTAACGTCCTGATTCACCGGCCAAGTTGGCTGGTAGATGTAAAAATCAACCGGCCAGGTATATTTTTTACCGGCCAAAATATGAATCCTCACCAGACCTCAATTTTTATAAAAATCAAGAGTGATATTATGTTACTTTTCGGGGGCGTGGTTGGCGGCGTGGCTGACTGGACCCTGGAAGAGAAATCTGTTTCCTGACTTTGATAAAAAAAAAATATTGTAGTTGATTATAAAAGGCACAATATGAATTATCAGATTCACATCCAAGCAATAAAAAATCACTACAGATTATCATTAGTCTATCCATGTAGGTGAATGAGGCGCAGTTTCATTAAGCCTATACATCCCAACATTTTCCCTCAGCTGCAACACTTAAAGCACGCAGGGTTCCCGCTGCGTCTTTACGCTGATCCAGCAGCTGGATTTTACCCTGGTGCGCTGCGCACGAGGAATAAACAGTGGGGACAGTGACGGACTGGACGGTTTGGCATTTGGGCAGATGCCAGAAGGGCTGTGGGCCCTCGTGGGCCATTTGGGCCGGCCAATCACGAGGCGGCCTGATCGTCGAGGTGTGCACGGCCCCTTTCACCCTGTTCATTGTAGGCCTACATTATCTGTCGGCCCACTAATAAGCCAAATGCAGGGTTTCCCGCAGCGCTATCTTGGCGAGAAACAAACTCTCGCCAAACTCACGCTACCGCCTCGCCAACATTCCAAAAAAAAATAAAAAACGAACTCGATATGCTTGCATGATTATTTGACGTTAACACGTGTTTTTTTGTTGCTGCTTTCGAGCGTGCATATACTGAATGGCAGGGAAAAAACACATGGATACGCCCCAGTCCCCACCCACCCCCGGTCCGTGCAAAACTTGTTGTCACGTCGCACGCGCGTGTGTGCGCGTCCCCATGTGGGCCGCTGGTTGGTGAAAATGCCAGGGCCGTTTTTTAATATCCCAGTCCGTCAATGAGTGGGGATGCATAAATAAAGACTCTAAAGGGCTCCTTTAGGGAGGAGATAAGAAATAATTGGTCTGAGCTGCAGACCCCAATGTTACAAGTTCCTTAAAATGACCCTGTGTGCACCTAAATTACATGTAACGTAATTTTGCGCACCTGAATTCAAGCGCGAGGCACCACGCCCACCGAAGCACCACTGGTTCTGTGTCGTTAAAAACCAAAGAGCATGAAATACAGTTACTGACTCTCCTATTGACTTTAATTGGGACATTTTGGTACGAGTGGAAGGACATTAAATGCAGTGATTCACGTTTTGAAGGCTGGCCGCTGATAAAAGCACCTGGAGGGGGGGGGGGGGGCGCCGCAATAAGGGCAGCGAAGCACAAAACCGCAGCGCACGTAGTTAAAAAAAATGCTGACTAAATAAGAACAAAACTTATAAACAGGCTAATTGCCGTTTTAGACTGCATCTGGTTAGCAGATCGGTTTTCTGATCCAGCGTGCAGCCATGACTGGTTCTGAATGTGAAAGAAGCTGAACCAGCTCCGTAGAAGGAGGAGTCTAGACTGAGCTCTGGATAGACAGCTGTGAACGGATCATCCGCAGCCCAGATGGGTTTTGTTATTTTTATGTTATTTTTATTTTATTTAGTACAAACATTTACTCGCCATGTAGCAGCTAGCCCTCTGAAATTCACTCGCCGAACGGGAAATTTACTCGCATTTGGCAACTGGCGAGTGTTAATTTCGGACCCTGCCTGCAACATGTTAACTTATTTTTATTGTTAATTTTTTTTGCCCTTGCAATTTAGAACTCCTTATTTGGAATATTTGAAGATCAGGCTCTTAGTCAGTTGGTGCTTTTGATTTAATATTCACCCAATTATCTATGCCAGCGTAATCCGATTCAACTCTGAAACACGTTAGATCAACATTCATTCAAATGCTCATACCTAAGGCCAGTTTATAATTGGCTATCAACCTAATGTGCATGCTTTAGGACTTTGGCAAGATAACTGGAGCATCCAACGCAAGCCAATACATGTACAGAGACAATCAATCCATCCCTTCATCCATCCATCTGTACATTGTCTTCCGCTTATCTGAGATCAGGTGACGGGGGCAACAGATCCAGGAGGGAAACCCAGACATCCCTGCATGGAGTTTGCATGTTCTCCCTGTGCATGCGTGGGTTCTCTCCGGGTACTCCGGCTTCCTCCTACAGTCCACAAACATGATAGTTAGGTTAATTGGTCTCTCTAAATTCTCCTTAGGTGTGAGTGGGTGCGAGAATGGTCGTTTGTCCTGTCTGTCTATGTGTTGCCCTGCGACAGACTGGCAACCTGTCCAGGGTGTACCCTGCCGCTCGCCCAGTGAACTTCTGGAGATAGGCACCAGCACCTCCATGACCCCAAGAGGGATAAATGAGTAAGAAAATGAATGGATGGATGGATATATATATTGATAGTCACTCCAGTGGGTTCTGGTCCTTTCCCAGGGTCTCCTCTCATTAGAACACCGAAAATGCAAGTTATATTAAATTGTGTTGATAATGCTAGTTATGCTAGATTGTAAAGCTACTTTAGGGCATAACCGCCATCCATGAAGTGCTTACTCACAAAATGAATGACTTTTTTATTTAAAAGGAAATATCTTCTATATCATTGGAAGCAGAAAAGCCACTCCATTTAATCATATACTAAGCTACTTAAATAATGGGAGAAACAAATAATACAACTGTTTTTTTCTTCTATTTTTTGTGAGACAAAAACAAACAAGAGGATAGTATACATTTCATTAATCAGCCTGTAAAGGTTTCTGTCTGACATTTCCCCCCTTGCTGTGTTTTTGGCACATATCCAATCGCACTTGGCCAATATGACTCAAGTCCAAACGAGAAATTGTGCCTGAGACTGTAAGTAAGAAGAAGGTTTGAAAAATGTCAATAAATGCCCTTTATCAATATAGCATAAGGTTTTTCTTGAATTATTTAACCTGCAAAGAGCATTCAGACAGCAAAGACTGCCTTGGCCTACTCTAAACATTCATATTGTATGCTGTTAGTCCAAGGTGTCTGATTTTTATTTACATAAATTCATCCTAAAGAAAACTACACTTTAAATGAAGCAAGTTAAGATTAAACAAGTAAACACCTCCGTCTGCACCAATAAAGCAAACAACCTTATTGAAATAGGAAAAATCTGCTATATAACTTATGTGATTATTATTCTTTCAGTAAGAAAGAAGAAAGGGAAAAACATATTTAGGTAGCGAACAATAAAACATAACTTGACCTTTCACAAAATACTCATAAGTTTATTATTATTATTATAGTTAACTGACATTGAAATGATCTACTAAGACAGAACACCTTGTGGCAAGTTAGAATAGTGCAGATGAAATACCACACTTTTGCTGTATTTAACCCACAAGCATCCAGTGAGTCATTTCTTAAGAAAAAAAGTTTATTCATAAACAAGGTTATTTAAAGTGTCCTGGACTGTTGGGGTCTAAACGCTGCTCAGTGCTTAATTGCTCCTCTCACTGCATTTCTCTCAAACAGTAAAAGCTGCGGTGAAACGACCCACCGCAGAAGAAGAGCCCTGCAGGGTTTCATTCAGAAATGTTACCTTTCATGTTTCATTTTTGGATTTTACTATGGCAAACATTTGAAAATAGATGCATCCACATTTTCAAAAATGGCAATCACGTTTGTACAACTGATATGCTCTCGCAGTGCATGTGCACATGCATGATTCTTCAAGCATCTATCAATCTTCACATTCTAGTGTGTCTTGGCATAAATGGAGTAAAATGTATGATGATCTACTGCTTCAGGGTAAAGTATGGTACTTTTTGCGGTTATTGTCTTTTTTTCAGTGTTTAATTATTCCCTAACCATCTTGGGCTTGATGTTCAATGCTCCATAATCTATCCATAGTCAGTCAGTTAGGGTTAGATGCCCTGATGAAGCATGGAGAGACCAGGGCAACATCTGGTAGTTTTGCAACTGGACTGACTGCAGGGCTAGTTTTTATGACTGGGTACACTTACACGGTGTTGCAAGATAAACTGCCCGGCGAGAAACAGTGGTCACATCGAACAGTTTTCTAAGACCGAGCTTGATATATCGAGCTTCTCCAAGCAGGCGGTCACAAGGACCTGCGGCATCACAGTCCCTCTCTGTTGTCACTGACAGGTGAGAGCCTGCTGGAGAGGTGCTCAGCTAGCTAATAACACATACCATCCATTCCGCTACTTCGTCCCACTGGCAGTGTGGGAATTATTGGAATTTACCACAACAAATGTAGGTAATAGTACGCTATGAAGGGTAAAACGTCTGCAGAGAGTCAGTGTGGAGTCCGTGCAGCTCACAATATGCACACAGTACACCTGAGTATATGGGAGCCTTTAGAGGGCAGCACAAAGATGGTTTTAAGACAAATATTGCAGAACTAAACAAGTTCACATAAAAATGGAAAAAAATGCACAATAACATTAAAGTAGCAGCCTTAGGCCCAGATTAAACAATATGATTTTGGGTTGAGTACAGAGCTCTTAGAAAGATCTTATTGGGCCCTTTGCTATAGCACATGTGAGTACAGTAGTCTGGTCCACTGTGATCAATTACTCCAAAGTTCAAAGAAAGAAAAAAACTTCTGCCCTAATGATAAAAATAAACTGCAAGAACTCAAAAACCAGAGCTACAAGTAGCCCTCAGAGAGACAACACATTTCTGTTCCTAGAGAGAATACATACATGCCTAAACTACCATTATTACTGGGTCATTGATTTGGTCTTTGCTTAACATTTACATAAAATCGCACTATACTGTCAAGTACGAGTTATATGTGGTGTTTCTGAGTTGTGATTTTCTTGCCGTGGGATATTTTGACATGTCTAAAGGAGTGTATAGAAGACTGGCTAAGCTTGAGGTCGCATTAGGTATGCTGCAATATCAGATATGTAGGAAGCCAATACTGAAATGCTGTTAATCTAAAGTTCTCCATATGCTTAAAACTCAGGAAGATATGAAATAGTGTGACCGCAGTATGAGCAATAATATTGCCATGGAGAGTAATGAAACAATACATGAGGTAGGAGCACATTGGAACACCACACTTCTTTTGGAACTAGCTTGTCAGAGATAGTTCCTGTTTCCCTCTCTTAACAGCAGAGCTGATAAAGAAATTAAAACGTTACAAATAATGACAGTAACTTTTGTGTAAATACTGACCTTTGACTGTTGGTTCTTGTGAATTACAGCCTTTCTCTAAAAAGCTCCTCAGTAAGAGAGGGGAAAAAACTATATACAAAAACAGACATGCTGTATTTAGTCAAGTTTAAATTTTCTTATTTCTCACAATAATTTTCTTGTTTCCCCAGAATAATGAAGTACTGTGACTGAATATGCTCCAATTTAAAGACCAATATATTACAGCTGCTTTGACACTCAGTTTGTGGTTTATTTAAATATATGTAAAGTGGCTTAAAATGATAAAGTTTAAATTATAATTCATTAAACATTTCAATGCAGAACTTAAATCACAAATTTATTATCTGAGTTCAGAAAAAAAAATTCTTAATTAAATGATAAGATCTGTGTAAGATTAACCAAATAAGATTAACAGTTGTGAGCAAACAATTTTTAAAGTTATGGAGACATTCTTTTAAGTGTTTGCATTGACATTTACTTTTAAGTGTTTGCATTGTTATTGCATAATCTAAATCAGAATCTCCTTAAGCTGTTTCATCTTTTTCTTCAGAATCTCTGCTGATGAGATCTGTTTCGAGGGCAGATAACCAAGTGAACCCAAGCTATGGCCCAGACAGAAACAGGACAAAAAAGCATAAGAGGGTAATTTACTGACTGAACAGGTGTGCATATAAAGTTGAGGTGTGAAGGGGTCTTGAGCAGAGAAGTGGGCGGTGCGTGTGATGAGCTAAGGGCAGGTTTGAAGCAGACCGAGAATCTGAGTGCCAGCCAGGCCTCAGATGAGATAAACAAAAGGGCAAGTGCAAAGGAATGTAATTAATTCAGTAGTGAGAAGCAGAGCTGCATGGAAAGAACTACGCAGACTTAACACACATTTCCCCACCCAGGCAATAAAACAGACAGAGCGGACAAATAACATCAAGGACCTGAACAGGGAGGCACATTTTCTTTGAGGTCTGAGGTACTGGGGAGAACAAGGAATTTTACTTCTATCTGGCTCTGTTGTGATAGATTATCAAGGATGTTGCAGGGCACAGAGTAGCTGAAGAAAACATAAAACCAAGAAGCAACTTTATTTGTATCACCTTAAAAATTCTCCTCCTTATGATACATAGCTAACCTTGCCTGCAAGCTTGAATACTTGCTGTATTTGTGCATTCACAAATACACGAGAATCCATCTTATCCCACTCCCGCCTCAACCGTTCTGGATCTAACCAAAAATGGTTTGGGCCACTCCGCATCATCTACCTGCTGTCATTGGTTTTGATTCATGTCCTTTTTGATCCACACCCTTTCTTGTGGTCGAGCAGCAGTATTTGATTGGAGCTCTCAATAAGTTCACTGCAGGTAGATGATGATTACGGGAAAAACGGAAGATCCACGAAGAGGCCTTCAATTTAGCCCTGGCCCCTGAGGGCAAAACAGTGGCAGCTTGTAGTGACTTTGTAGCTGAAGGAACTCTGCAGTGACAATGAAAATATCTATCTTTGGAAAAAACCTGCAGCATAAAATGAGAGTATCATCATACGTTTTTACTTTCTAACCATATTTGACTTTTCAATGTCTAATTTTTCAATGCCAAATATCTTTTTCAATGTCATTGCAAGTGTTGAGCTGAATTCATGCCCCGCCCTTCTCTTACTGAGTATAGGTGAGGGTGTCTCCCAACCTGGAGATAGCAGACTCCAGGTGAAGATAATCAAGGGATTAGTTGGGAGATGTTCACTCACTGGGCAGCAAAGAGCACTGTGAGGGTGGCTGGCTGGGTGAAGACACCGCAGGAAAATTTGTTTTCTGTTATTTCAAGGGTGTTAATCATTGTTTTCTATGTGTTTATGTTTAAAGGTGTTTCACCTACTACTACTGCTACTATTGTTGACTCAACTTTCTAATAAAGGGGGAAAAAAAGAGAAAAGAGTTTTGGTGTTTTGAGTGAAATCCTGTGAAATCTCTGGAAGCAAGCTGCAGTTTAAATCCCAAACAAAAAAAGTGGGAACCACTTGACAGCAAGTGATTTTTCAATGTTTGATTTTACATTACCAAATCTTTTTTTCAAAGTCGCTGCAAGCTGTCACTGTTTTAGCTCCTCAGAAGTGCAGGGTAATGCACATGTAGCTTCTGCTATTACATCTGTTTTGTCTTTGAAAGAACAGCAAAAGAAGTACCTTGACTATCTTAATTATTTTGTGGTTTCTCATGGCGCTTGCTACTTACATTTTCATTTGATGCCATGATTGGCTAGAACTAAGCTTTTGTAGGTGGGCACTAGGTGTCGCTTTGCCCAATCACCTCAGGAAGTTCTGCTGAATGTCCCTCCTTTTTCCCAAACGTATTTGATGGAAGTAGACCAAGACTGATAATCAGAACGCTGAATGCTACACATTACCAATCTGGCTTACCACGTTAATGCATAACTGCACAGACTAATCTAAATTATAAAAACTGAAAAGTGACTCCACAAGCAGACAATGAGTGGACTAATATTTTTTTTTTAAGATTTTAAGTCTAACTAGTTTTGTGGCTCATCAAAATGGTAATTTCTTCAAAAGATCACGTGAATGGGTCTGCTAAGAGAAACACAATATGAGGGTCTGGAACGGATACCTGAAACTGCTGGCTAAGGATAAGTGTAAATACAGTAAGGTTGTTATTCACACAGGCGGTAATGACACCCGGTTACACTAATCGGAGGTCACTAAAGTTAGTGTTGCTTCGGTGTGTAAGTTTGCTAAAACAATGTCGGACTCTATAATTTTCACTGGTCTCCTGCCTGATCTGACCAGTGATGACATGTTTAGCCAAATATCATCATTCAACCACAATGTGGGCAAAATTGATAACTGGCAAACTTTCTGGGAAAAACCTGGTATGATCTGGAGAGATGACATCCATCCCACTTTGGATGGTGCAACTCTTCTTTCTAGGAATCTGGCCAGATTTATTAGTTATCCTAAATGCTGACAACCCAGGGTCCAGACCTGGAAGGAGAGCCGTATTTTAACACACCTCTCTGCAGCTTATGTACTGTTACCCACCCATTGAGACAGTGTCTTGGCCACGGCCAAAACTAAATAGATTGAAAACTGACAGAGCTCTTCACTCTCAGACTGCAGGTCTACTGGTGGTTCCTAGAGTCTCTAAAAGTAGAATACACTGTGCTGTAGCACTGTTGCCTTGCAGCAAGAAGGTTTTGGGTTTGAGTCCAATCCTGGGTTTTCTGCATGGAGTTTGCATGTTCTCCCTGTGCATGCGTGGGTTCTCTCTGGGTACTCTGGCTTCCTCCCACAGTCCAAAAACATGACTGTTAGATTAATTGGCCTCTCTAAATTCTCCTTAGATGTGTGAATGGGTGGTTGTCCTGTCTGTCTATGTGCTGCCCTGCGACAGGCTGGCGACCTGTCCATTTGTTGTTATTTCAAATGTTAAGTTTTTTTCTTTGTCTTTTTTCTCTTCATAGGTGTCAGATTTGTCTCGGTGAACCCGTAAAGGCACACACACATAGAGCGTCAGTTCAGATAGTTTATTGCAGGGTTAGATGAACGTGGATCAGGTGGACTGGAGTCTTTTACCAGAGTGTGGTGGGTGGATGAAGAATGCTGGAGCAGGCTGACCGGGGTAAGTTGGAGGACTGACAACGCCTGGAGCGGGACCCAAGGCTGGCCGGTGGTTTGGCACAGACCCAGAGCAGAGCTTGGCTGGAGAGTCACAGGAGGTGCTGGGGTTACTGAAGGACCAGAGGTGACGTGGAAGATTACTTCATCTGTCGAGAGGCGAGTGCGGCGAGCGTTGTCTTCCCATAAGGATGAGAGACGAACTGGTGGTGAACAGAAGACTGAGGTGAGTTTATATAGAGAGGTTTGCAGGTGGACTGAGTTCAGACTGATTGAAGGTTTAACAGGTGTGGATGATTAGTGGAGTGGAGACAGAGCTGGGCGGGTGGAGGAATGTTCTGGTAGGTTCAGAATGCAGCAGGCAGGATTGCACCCTGACAGTAGGTGCACCTAGTCTGGTGTTCTGTTAGTTGTGACATCATCCAAGGGAGGCAGATCATCTGCCATTATCATATAATATAGAAAGGATTCCTGGATCAATGTGTGCTTTTTGTGTCTCTGCTCTGTCTTCTCTTACCCCTCGTCGGTCGAGGCAGATGACTGTTCACGCTGAGCCTGGTTCTGTTCAAGGTTTTCCTCCATGTTAAAGGGGGGGGGGGTTTCTTCTCCACTGTCGCTTTATGCATGCTCAGTATGAGTGATTGCTGCAAAGCCATCGACAATGCTGACAACTGTCCGCTGTGGCTCTACTCTCTTTTATGAGTAAATGCTACCTGTCAAGACTTAATGCAATCTGCTAGGTTTCCTTAGATAGAAAACTTTTTGACTAATCTGCATGACTTGATTGAATTTGACTTTGTAAAGTGTCTTGAGATGACATGACATGTGTTGTGATTTGGTACTATGTAAATAAAACTGAATTGAATTGAATTTATTTTTCAAGATGAAGAAAATGACTGAAATAGCTCAGTTGAGCTGCGTACACTAAATGATTCCCAGTCAAGAAAAGTCTGCAACAGGCACAAAATGATTTTAGTCTGAGAGCAGCTGAAGACAGAAATCTGCAAGAGCATGAGGTGAAGAAAACCAATCAAACATATTCTTAAAGACCAAATCTGGATGCAGTCAGGTAGTGTGACCTGATTACTATCCAAACGTGTTGCCAACAACAATTGGGTGGCTTTGCTTCAGTGGGTAGAGAAGTCGTCTTACATTTGAAAGGTTGTAGGTTTGTTTCCAGCTCCCTGCTTTCAAATGTCAATGTGCCCTGGGGCAAGACATTTAACCCTACGTTGCCTCCTTACCTGAATATCAGTGTATTATTGTGTGCAATTGGGTGAATGCAGCTATAGTGTAAAGAGCTTTTAATGGGCAGTACGACTGGAAAAGTGCAATATAAACTCAGTCTGTTTTACCTTAGAGCCAATGAAAAAGAAGATGGGAATTCCATTTTGGGATTTTTTTTTTTATTCTTGAAAACGTCTTCTTTAAATGTATAGCATTTTAACCATGAACCCTTAACAACAGTCAAAAATACATAAACTGTCAACTATTTACCTTACAGTCTGACTGAGCAGAACATGTAGTCACATAAAATATAGAGCACACACTCAGATATTCCTAGAATAAATAATGAAGGATCCTATTGAAATAAACGGAATATTTCAAATTTTGAACATAAAGGTAAATTCGCTTACTCTAACAAGGGATAGTGATTTATTTAAATAAAATTTTTGCAATGGTTTTCTTGGAGTATAGTTTTAAGGAACCAACATATATGAATAAAATATTTTTAATTTTAATTAATTTATCGTCAATTCAAATTCTTGCCATCGAGTACAAAGATTAGTTTGTCTTTCAGGTCAACCTTAAAAGTCATTATAAAACCCACCAACACGCTCATTAAAAAGAATTGTTTTGAACTTTCAACATTGTTACAAAAAAAATCACATGATTATTTGAGAAAATCACTTGTCAGATGAATTCTCTAAAGTATTCTAAAGCACACCTCTTTTCTTTATGGGGAGAGTGGAAAAGAAATGTAGCGTGCACAAGTTCTAAGTATATCTTATCACCAACAACTTGTTAGATTTTCCTTCAAACTTTTACCTTTTGTCGGTTTTCACAATGTTTTACTACAATCCCTTTGAGTTGGCTTCACAATTTAAACAATGGGATCTGATCTCCCAGCAGACAGTGTGTGATTTGCTGTTTTTTAGTCTTGAAACAAAAAGTATCTGTTGAAAATAATTTGTTAGTGTGGACTCCAAGTCTTTTCAAAATCTGTGAAGACTGTCAAAGTTGTGTCATGTGTCCCCAGCTTTAGACAGGATTACAAAAAACGTTTTGTGAAAATCAGCTATTTTATCAAGCAATTAGTAAAACAATAAGCACATACGATAAAAGAATGTTAATCAAAGTGTCATTTTTGCCTGCTTTTATTTTGCCTCCAGATACAGTCTAGGTGAATGAATGTGGTCCACCTTTCAGCAGACCGCATCAGAGGATGAGAGGAGTTGTTAACGGGGATGGAAGAAAACTGGATTAAAAAAATGAAAGATGATTGCAGTCTTCTTTAATGGTTCTGTTTTCAGAGCGGAGGGTACCTTTCATCCTGCGGTGGCTGAGGTGGGAGATGACTGAGGTGAACCAAAGCAATGAAGTTCTCACTAAATTGTGTTTCTTTTCCTTTTCACTGGAAGGCGGAAACACAGGTGAGTTTGACTCGCCATGATTTCAAGCTGGGGCAGATCTCCAATGAGGAGGAAGGTCAACGCTGCAGCGTAGCGAGCATTTTGGGAAGTAACTGAGATTTACCGGCACAGATCTGCAGCAGCTCAGGTCTAAGGCACAGAAAAAGAACTTCCAGCAACAAAATAAATGTAAACAAGTGAGCTAGTTTTTTGTTAACTTAACAGGAACAACCTGGCTGTCTTCTTTCATCTCTGCTGGTCCTCTTATACAGCCTTATGAACTCACACAGCTGATGAATGCCTCACCTGTTGAGCAGCATGGCCTTTGGTGGAGATCCTGCGTAGCAGGTAGAGACAACTTTGCATAAAACATTTAAATGCAGTTAGTGGACATTTAACATGTAGACTTTCACAAGTGACCTTGGTTATGTTTGTCACTTTTTTCTTTAGCCAAGGAACTTCCATGTTAGACAATGTTCCACTGGTGAAGGTTACTAGCTGTATCAGTCCACCAGAACAGCTGATTATGAGTCTGTTAGGAGAATTTTTGAGTCACTTCAAGAACTGGAGAAGCACAGGAACACAGCCTTTGTTGTCATTGCTTAAATAACAATAGTCACCAAATCCGACAGTTTACTCCTCTGTTGGCAGACTTAGACTGGACTGATAAGTCAGGCTGATTGATAAAACTGGCAGCGTGGACCAGCAGAACTTGAGTGCAGTGACATTAAAACTGTTTTGCTGAGGAAAGTGTAAGAAACTTAAGAACAGTTGCTCTTGTTGTAGTGGAGACTTTTAATATCCAGTAAAATAGCTTTATTTCTAATGACATGCACTGTTTTAGTTTGAAGTTTTTAAATGAACTGGGGTTTGGTCTGATTAGTTGTTGGTCTTCCACCCCTCTGACAATAATACTTTTCACTTCAAGGGAACTTTTATTGATAATACCTTCCCAAAACATCAATTCAAAAAATTCCAAACCATCTCTTTTATTACCTTCAGCAGATTTGACTATAAGTGCTTTCTTCTTATGGCTTGATAAAGTGGTTGGTTAAGACAGGTAAGCAGATTATTTCAGATTTCTTTCCTCAGTAAATAAGCTATTTTTGTTTATAATGTTTATAATGTTTGTCATGATGTTAGTAGATGTTAGTAGAAAGATCTGACTAAGTGCTAGCCTACCGCTGCTCTGAAGATTTTATTTACTTTTCTACAAACTCACACCAACATGATATCCAACCATTCTCAGTCTAGGCATTTATAATCATTTAGGTTTACAGAATCTCTCAAAAAGGTGCAGATGATTGCATTTCTCAATGTTTCATCAAAATGATTCACAAAAGCCTCTTCCATTACCATCTGGTTTAGCGTTCAACTTTCGGAAAACCCACATCATCTTCAAATATTTACTGAACGTCAGATCTCACTATATCGGGCAAGATGGAACAAATCCGAAAAAATAATCAAATTTATCTTTTCAAAGATTATCTGTCAATAATTTGACTGTTTCTGTTTTAAGTGTGGGGGCAGCTTTAAAGTCTTCTTTCTGCCTTACACTTCTACATGCATACAAATCAGAAAGCACTGACTGCATTGTGTTTATTTGAGTGCATGCCTGCTCTGACCTTAGCTGACCGTCTTCAGGAAAAGAGACTTATTTTCAAAGCTGAGTATCTGACTGAAACATAAAGCCTCTAGGCATGGTAGGAACGTTGAGGTCTGTAAGTATGTATGTTTATAAGACTACAAAATGTTGCTTTTTTTGTACCATTCAAGATTTCATAACAGAGTCTGTTTTGCCTCACAGCAAAACTATTGAATTCAAGTCACGACGTTGTCACAAATGTTATCAGTCTGTTTTGGAGTGTAATGCTGTTTCTAAGTTCTAGGGATAATTTCATTTTATGTAGAAAATGTTTAGTAAGCATTATGTTACTTTTACCTTAAAGTGTAACTCACCCCAAAATCTACTTTTGGGGTGAGTTTTCTCCAGGAATGTTTGATGTTCTGATACATTTATACAATTGCACTGTAATTTACACCATTCTGTAAAGTGACTACTATCCTATTTTATTTTATTTGAACATTTAAATCTTATCAGAGCCAGGTAGTGGTTGCATACATTTAGCATCTCAGGAGGTGGTTTCAGTGCATTCACCTGAACAGTATGTCTTGATTTGTGTCTGTTTTGTAATGTCTTACGTGTGAATTCTGAGCAGGTGTCTCACTAAACTTTTATTATGGTTGCATAATAACAATAAAGACTATATAAAGATTCTTGAACAGTGAATAGAGCTTCATTGAATGGGTTTCTATGATCAAGCAGCTGCATCCAAGCCTTACGTCAAGTGCATGCAACGTGTCAGATGCAGAGATGTGATGTAAAACAGTCTGCCGCTGGACTCTAGAGCAATGAATTACAGAAGTGTTCTCTGGAAGTGTGGCAGATGCCAGAAAAACAGTGATGCCTGACTGCATCATGTCAAGTGTAAAATTTGGTGTCAAGGTGATTAAGGTGTGGCCTGCTTTTCTGAAGTTGGACCCTTAGAATGTGGGAGCAGTTTGGGGATGGCCTTTTCCTATTACAACATGATTGCACACCAGTGCAAACAACAGTAGCAATAAAGACATGGATGAGCAAGTTTGGTGTAGAAGAGCTTGCATGCCCTACACAGAGTCCTGACCTAAGCCCAATAGAACACTTTTGAGCAGAAACTGCAAGTTTAGAAGTTCTCATCCAGCATCAGTATCTGACCTCACATGTCTGGTTCTGGAAGAGTGTTCAAAAATATACAGAGAAAGAGAGACAGTTAAAAAATCACCCACAGGAAGCAGGACTGTGATATGACTTTGCTTGGGCAGTTCAGAATAATGTTAGCATATCATGCTGTAAATGGCATAGAACATTATGATAATATAGCTTATTAGAGGTAAGCCTACAAGTTGGAGTCAAGAGCACTACATCCACTGTCATGGTTTAAGTTTTGTCTAGCTTCTTTTCTTGTCATTTTGCAGTTCACTCAGCTCACTCTCCCTCAGTAATTAGTCACACCTGTCTGGACACTAATTAGTCATTATTCTCATCACCTGTCAGGCTCCCTTTATAAGCTCACCTTGTTTGTTTGTTTGTCGCTGGCTCGTAGTATTCGTTTCCTCACCATCATGCCTGTCTGCTCCTGTTCCCCCGCCTTGGTTCCCGTCCCATCTCGTCATGTTTGGTTTTTGTTTGGCCGCGCTGCTGGTCTCTGTTCCTTTGTCTTCGCCTTGGTCTCTGGTCCTGTTCCTGGTTCTGCAGCAGCCCAGCTCCCCTCTGTTTCATGGACTACTGTTCCTCTGTGTCATGGACTCTGTACCTGCCAGCCAGCTCCTGCATTCTTCACCTCCGCCTGGTAACAAACTCTGGTTCTTCTTGTCACCACCATCCACCTGCAATAAACTCTCTTAAAACCTACTGTGTGCGTTTGTGTGTGCTGTGCCTGGGTTCATCCAAGACAAATTCCTGACACCAACATGTACATATTTCTTAAGTCAATTTGTCTGAGAAATAAAAATGTGGAACGTAGAATGAAAAGAAGCTTTATCAACACCACCATATTTTTTTTGCAAAACAACTATGGAGCAGTTTGAAGGCCCTTTTATTTTGGTTTCTGTGGGCACAGAATCATTTTCAAATCTGTGCATTGTCAAACTTTGGGCTACTGTTACCTGCTTGAATAATGTGTTGAGAGAGACACCAATGACGGTATCTTTAGAAAAGATACCTTAGGCGACACACAACAAGAAACTGAACTTTAGCATTTTCACTAGAAGAAGTAGCTGTTTGGAGAATTGAAGACCTTGTTTCCAACCATCAGTCGGTGATCAAGCTTTGACATTTACAGCACAATCCAAAGTTTTTTTTTTCTTTTATGTTTGTTTTTTCTTTTATGTTCACATTCAATAACTAAATGTCTGCGTATACAGAAGGGCTGAACTATGTCTTTATTAACCAAAAACAGGGTGATCTGATCACCCAACCTTATGACGGGGTCGGGGGGCTTTGATGAAAAGGGCCACTGGAGGAGTGCAGCAAAGTCAGAAATCTAAATGAAACTGCTCACGACTTCCTTTGCTGTAAAAGTCAGATAAACATCCAGCTGGCAACTTCTTACAGCCTCAATATCTGTTCAGGCTTTCTGTGCTTGCCAGGTTCCTTGCTACATCTTCAATGGGAAGATGATATGTATTTGTGGAAAATGTTTTTGTTTTGTTTTTTAAAAAAGAACATAGTTTCCAACCTAACGAAAGGAAAGTTTTTATTTTTAGTAAATCCTGCCTTTTAAATATCTATATCTAAAATCATTAGTCATCATGTTTAGCCAAAGTTATTAATCGCTATTGTGGAAGGTCCCCAATCCCTTTTAGCACCTATTTTCCCTCAGGGTTAACCTTAAGGGAGTAGCGGGGGGCCCAGTCCACCAGAGTAGAATTCAGTCCTGTCAGATACTTCTCCTTGGCTCTGTCCCCTTCGACCACTTCACTTTTTTTTTCTTTCAACAGTAGCTAAATCTTGCGTGCTTCTTGGTCTGGCTGTGATGACGCCCGGGAGGACGATATTGGCCGGGCTGCTGCTGCTGGTGACTTCATGCTCTCCTATAAATAATACGCTTGCTCCTGTCTTGCAGTGGTTAACTCTGTCTTGCTCATGGACATCACTTTTAGCTGAGTTTTCACAATGACTTGCTATATGTGCTGTCTTTTATCTTCTAGATTTGAATACTGGCTCAGAGTTTATCTGTGTGTCTCTCCCAGTTTTAGCCGCTTCAGGAGCTACTATTGCAGTCAACCCTTACCTTTTCTATCACACATACCCCGTTTACACTACCCCTTTGTAACCGTGCCGAGACCAGTCCGAGCTCGGTAACCGAGATAACTATCGAGTGTAAATGGAACGCAAACTGAACTGAACCGAGCCAAACACAACCGGACCGCGCTAAATGCAGCCCAGTTCCAGGGGTGGGCTCGGCCTGGTTTTTCTCTGGCCCGGTTCTCTAATAACAGAGCGCATGAGCAGACCGCGTCATCTCCTCACAGCCAGCTGACATTTCAGACATTCATAAAAATACTAGCTTCCCTACCGTGACACACGATTACCAGTGATGATTCTGCTTAGCAGTGTGATGAACCTCAGCGTCTGTCGTCGTTTCCTGCATCTGTAAATCCTTATTTAGACGTTTGTTTGTCTTATCCCTTCCCAAAAGTTGACTCTATCAAGTAAATTCACCAAAAGTTGCCGTCTTCGACAAACTCTCCGCAAACAACAAAATATCACCAAACATAACTTCCTGAATGTTATGGGCGGCGGCATTTTTATTTGCTTGATTTCCTCCTTCAATTCTAGAGAGCAGCAGTACTGTAGATCGTCACTAGGAGGCGAGGAAACCAAGGAACCGAGATAGCGTGTTGTGTAAACGGTCGTCAGAACGAGGCTCGGCTTGGTTAACTGATCCAAGCTCGGACCGAGCTCGGGATGGATCGGTTTAACAAGGGTAGTGTAAATGGGGCTATAGAAGTACTCCTTCAGTGAAGTACCCCAGTGCTGCTGTGTTGTGTTGGTGTGTCTGCTCTGTGATCTCAAAGCCCCAGTCAGTCATAGCAGATTGCCGTTCACAGTGAGCCTGGTTCTGCTGGTGGATTCTTCCTGCAGTTTTCCTCTCCACTGCTGCTACATGCATGCTTGGTATGAGGAATTGCTGGAAAGTAGGTAAATAGGCTGGAGTTACTTTTCTTCCACTACCAATTAACTTTGTTTTTCCTTTGGTCAATATTTACCCTTATGTTCTACTCTAGGTATTTTTTTTTTCTAGAGCTAACTTTAGATTAGATGGCTTACTTGTATTCTTTTTTTCCTTTCTGAATCACTAATACTGTGTGTGCCTTGAGATAACGTGTTGTGAATTGCGCTATATGAAAAGACTGGTTTGACCTGAAAGAACACATGAATCTAATCATACCCCGGTGTGCTACTGGCTCACCAAGGAGCAGAGAGCACATAGAACACTTTAGAAAGAAACCTCTGGAGGTGGCAGAACACTGCAGACTGAATTAAAGGTCTTCTTCAGGATTTCTTTTTCTTTCACCTTAACAAATGAACTGTTTTTTTGTTTGTTTGTTTCTTCTGCATAGTTTTCCTCCATTGTTTTTTTTTTCTTGTATGTGCTTGAAGGAATCAAATTTTGTATTCAGTTTACCTATAATGTTTTGATCTTAAGCAAAAGAAATTTCATACATTATTAATAAATGAAGATTAAATGTAAATATCTGACACTACCTGAGTAGGGTTAGGCTGCTCTGAAGTAAACGTTTGGAGAACACATTGTTTTACATTGCAATGTAATGGTGATGTTAATCAGTTCTGATGCATAATGTTTTCATATATTAAAATACATTTCCTTAAAATTACTTTTAGAAATAATGTATATGTTAGTATTGTTGTGCAGCTTTTTGGCATTTGTTTAAATATGTATTTCATAATGTTTTAGAAGAGATAATGAGACGGCTTCAAAAACAGGATTTACACATTGATGGATCTACAAGAGAGACCTGTAACAAAGACACAAGACATCAGTTACATAAGTAACAACACAACAATCAGAAAACATTATCTTGCCGTTTCAAAAGGAGAGTACAAAACAATACTTAAAAGCAAGAACATTCTTGAAATTATGCTTAAATTATGCTTATGCTTAAACTGCACCTCAGAGCACCAGGAGCTCAGGGTTGCCCTGGTCAGGTTGTGGGAGGAAATACCTCCATTTGACACAATTTGTCAGCTCATTAGGAGTATGCCTTAATGCTGTCAGACATCCATACAAGCACGCCGGGGCCATACAAACTACTGGGGCCATAAAAACTACAACTATTTTGAGTTGCTATAATGACTTTTCAGCAACTAGGCCTTGTGTTATTTGTTTGGGTGAATTCTGCTTAGAAAAACTTGAGATATTAGGTGCTGAAAAAAAAGGTGCTCTGACTTTAAGATGGAACTAGCTATTTATGAAATATCATAAACTGTTTACTTCCAAAACTGGAGTGAAACAAACAATATTTGCAATTAGAATGTTTTCACTGTGTAATTACAAATTATTGTTTGTATGGCTGTAGGAGGACCAAAAAAAAATGTATGCTGCTCTTGGAATCAGGGAATTCAGGGTGTCAGGGTTGGAAATCATGGCCCTGGAAAAAACACCTTTTTCATGATTTAGCTTTTTGTCACCTCTTAGCCACCAGCTACTATCCAATCAGCTCGGTCACCAGTCAATTAGCCCACATCAGCTCCACCTGCTGCCACTAATTAGTCAACTCGGCTCACCTGTCCACCTGTCAGCTCAGGTGCAGCTGGTGAAAAAAAATCTTGGTGGGGCTGGCCAATACATTTCCCTGCCTAACTCAGTACATGCATTTAAATTAAAAGTCGGAAAATTACTACGATTCCACAATAAGCATTTAATTAATAAAAAAAACATTGTTCACAAAGGATTATTTTGGTGTTTTTGGTCTTATTAATCCTTTTTACAGACTCATGCCAGAGGGTTTGCATACATTGTACATGTACGTATGTTATTACGAAACAAACATTTACGTCTTGACTTAAATATATATCCTCATTTTTTATTTAGATAATTATTTAAGTAGAACAATGACCAGTGTAAAATTAAGTTGTATTTACCGGAGATGAAGTGTAGACTGCAAATTATGTCGTGGTATGATGGCTCCCACAGTCCATTGGGATTGTCTGCCTGCATCCTTTTCATTGAAATTATCCATTTCTTTCTTTTTTCTTCGTCCTTCTGTAAACGAAAGAAACGTACATCCGACGATTTGGAATGCCTCTGTGTGCAACCGGGAGCACAACAAGTTGTAGGCATTGTTTAGATTCCAAGAATAAACTAAAAGTACGCTCTAATTCACCCGTTTTGTCACGCTGGTAAGCGAAAACAGTACTGTTTTTGCCTACCCACGGGACCCGGATGTAGCGCGTGACATCACGCGTGAACTGGTCTATTCGCCTATCACTGTGTAGCAAGGGCAAAGATTCCAGGATCCCCAAAGCCATTCATTTTGGCGATGCTGATTGGCCAAATATTTATAAATTTTTCCCTAGCAACAGCTTACGATTGGTTATTTCGCTACACTTGTGGGGGGCCTTCAGTGATAGCCCCAAAAGTGTAGAAGAAGAGAAATGATATGTTCTGTTGGTGGAAATGCACTGTTAAATGAGAGTCAATTGGTAGAGTCAATTAGTAGAAGTGTTTTAATAATTATTATAACGTGTAGCCATGTAGCTACTATTAAGTAAAAACTGACATTAACAATACTTTTAAAATCTATATATATTTTGACTTTTCCCCTCCACATCTAGGGAGGGCAGCGCCCGAGCGCCCCCTATGGGCCAGCCGCCACTGCTACTTATGCTTGCTTCAGCCAACTCATCCCTGCCAGAACGGCTCTTTTCATCTTGTCTCGTTTGATGTGATTTGACTCTACCAGATCCTGTGTGCTCAGCCAGCTGGACCCTTCCGTTAAAGTTTCCTGTGTCTGTGTGCTGCACAAGTCTGCCTGTTTCCCCATGAGTTCCGGCTGCTCACTCTGCCCGTTCTGGTGGTTCCCTGGTCCACATCGCCTGTTCTGCTCTGTCACTACCTGCATCTTCTGGTCTCCTGCTCATCCCGGCCTGCCTGCACCATCAGCCATTAAATCATCTGTCAAGTCTGGTTCTGCTTGCCTGCCTCACCCACCACTATTCATCCCTCACAATAAACCTACTAAAAAAACATAACTGAATATCGGGTTTACCAGCATTATCCATTACAACCTTGTTCTAGCCTCTGTTTCACATTACTTCTCCATAGTTGTCCTTTCTCAAGAGTTTGCCATTTAACGGCATACTTTAAAATCTTAGATTCTGTGCAGGTTTGTATTCAGAGTCAGTTTTAGATCATATTAGAAAACATATTACTTTTTTTTATTTTGTTATTATTAAGGGGTTTGATCATTCACATCATGATTGAGCTTTTAATATCCATTATACCACTTCCTACAATCACCTAACTATATAAATGCAGGCTTAGTGCCTACATCCAGCAGTTAATGAACAAGAGGTGATGCAGTAAATCTCTGTTTTCAAATCTTCTATTTGTCATCTAATACAATAACCTAAGGATCCATGGTCAGGTATATGATCATAATGGTAGTCTCAGGGTTTTCAGTGATATAAATAAAATAAACTGCAATAGTTTTCTGCTATAGGGAGTCCCCCTGTGGTGTAGAGGGCTAGGTTCATTTCTTTGATTCAAGGGACCTGGGTTTGAATCCTGGTTGCATCAGTGCATGCATACAGTGTAAAACCTCTGCAAGTCTTTGTGCAAGTTGTAATGACTTGCTTTGGGGACCCCTGCCTAAGAGAGCAGCTGAAAGTGCTCACATCTCAGGTTTTTCTTGTGATGCTAGTGATTAATGCATGATGGAAGATTATTTAATTTTAGGAAACACAGGCTATGTCTCATTATTATTAATTGATCTCATCATCATTGGTGTTAGATTAGCAGTAGCAATCCCAACTATCAAATTGATTGACTTGTTAGAATGTCATCTGCTAAACAAGAGCTTCAATGTATTCTGCATCAACATTCACTACTTAAAGTTCACATTATGTTGGAATTGATTATTGGATCAAGGCTTCAAAACAGGAAATCTCCTGTGGGGCTACACGTGTAAAACTATAACTACAACTTCACAATATGAATTATAAGGAGTTTATGACTATTTGCCTGTGAAGGAAATGTCAACCAGATTGGAGACAATAGCATCATCATCTACTTACATATCTTTTGGAGATAGGCTACACACATGTCTAGGGAAACATAGACTGGGAACACTTTATTCTCTGCTTAAAAGATCAACTGCTGCATACTTACAATATCTATCCATCTATATGGAAAGTGTAAAAAGTCAGAAAGTCAACATTGTTCATTCATCATCAATTTACCATATTACAGCTTTCTTTAGCACCAGATGCTATTGTGTATTTAAGAGTACTCTGTCACCAACTGAGCTCAGCCTCAAAATGTCAGTTTAGGGAATCTTGGGGTCTAGTTTAACAGAAATTGTAGGATGGAGTCAGAAGGATTAGTGCTCTGACTGCAATAATGTGAATGCTGCTCTGGTCTGTCATAGTCCAAAGCTGAACCAGGATGTAAAGCTCTCATTTTACCAATCCTGCCACACTGCGGCCCTAACCTATGTCATGAGATATTAATCTGAAAGAGCACCAGTTATAATTTGCTTTCTTTGTAGTGTGGCTGGACAACCCTTTTGAGATAATGCTCTGAGGGGAGTTCAAAACAGAGCTGCTGCCCTCTGCATCACAAGTCAATTGAAGTGGTTTTGCACCTTAAAGGGATGCTTCCTGAGCTCCTCCCTTCAGAGTCAGAGTCCATTTGAGGCACTAAACGTCCATGGAGGACAAGGGGATATATCATGCAAAGTCCACATTTTAGTTTTAGAACCATTTAGAACCCATGCATGCACAGGAAAAATATGCAAACTCCATGCAGAAAGACCCAGGGTTGGAGTCTAACCCAATACCTTCTTGCTGCAAGGCAACGGCTCTGCCCACTGTGACACTGTGCAGCCCCTGCCCCTTCCCTGTTGCACCTAGTCAGTACATTGTCTGCACCTGTGAGCTCAAGTATTTAAAACCTCTCATTGCCATGAGTCTCTGAAAATAAGTGTTAATTTTCAGTATTGTGTTTTTGAACTCTTTTTCTGCTTCTTTGACCCTGCTGTTCATGGGTGTCACATCTGTGCAGAGACTGCCTGTATTGCAGTCCATTTTTGACTAGTTTCTGATTGAAGCAAACACTGAGTTTGCACTACTCATCTTCTGGCTGTTTGGGATTATTAGTCTTTAAATAACAGTAATGAGAATTGACTCTCACAATTCTCATACTCTGATTTAGTCAACTAAGAGTGCAAAATATAATGTCATATTTCTCTGTAAAGAACATTCATCCACCTTTAGATTACAGAGCTGCTTTCTACTCATACCTAACCCCACAAAACCTCAATAAACTTTAGAGCTATCACCAGGTCCAGCAAGAGGCAACACATTACTCTGGTTTTTAATAGTTTTTAAACTCTCGGTGACCTCTTTTAAGGTTGAGGATTACCCCTGGAGTAAATACCTGACCTTTAGCAGGCCTGAATGCAATCTCAGGTCTATAGGGAGGTCATGCCTGGTCATTCCTCAGAAAAGTAAAAAGTAATATGGCCTTTTCTGTCTGGGCCTCTTTGCTATGGAATAACTGGCCAAAGCATATACAGTAGGAGAAGAAGAACTCTGTCTTCTTTTCAGTTATTTTAATGATCTGATTACAATTTTTTTATTGTTTATTAATGCTTTAAACGTTTTTCATAATGAAGTCAATGAAATGTAAAAAGTTAAGTAGTTTTTAATTATGTGTTATATTTGTACCTCATCTGTCATAATGGTTCACCACTTACTTTGTTGTTGATAAGCTAAACTAAATTGAACGTCACTATTTATATGTCAGCTTTCAATGATAATTACATTTAAAGGTAACAGTTTCATAACTTTCATGAATTGTTCAGAGATTTCAATTTTCTTTATGTACAAACCGGTTTACAGTGTATTATTAATGGACCCAGTCCGCTCTGATGTCGGACACAACCCTGATTTAAAGAGGGTATATCACGCTTTTCAGTTCGTCCTTATTACATTTAAATCATTCAGTTGTGGTCTATATAAAGTGGAACTGCAATGCTTTTGGAATGGCTCCCTCATTAATTGCCAGGTGGAAGAGGTCTAGGTAAACTCAATCTCATAAGCAATACCTTTGAACAATGGATCAAAAAGTTACACTGTGACAAATTATCTTTGAGAAGAGATGAAACGTTTCAACCAAGCCAAAAAACCCATCCGGAGGAAATACCTAATTTCTTTTTTTCTTTTTCTACCTGGATTATTCAGATGCAGCAGGATACTCAAGTAAGAGCAAAAGAATACAGCAGGGCCAAGCTCAATTTGTGGCAGCGGCATCTGATACTGTGTGATCAATGTGTGATCAAATGAACTCTGAAAAAAGCTACAGCCACGATTTTAATTCACCCAAGAACCACTTGGACATATTAACCAACGAGATATGTCACTCTTAAAAATAGAACAATATGGGGAGATAATAAAAAAATCTATTTCATTTTATCAGGATGTAATGTTTAAAAATATTTAGACTTCACAACGCTGGAGGTTAAAAGTTTTATTGATTTCAAGCACTCTCCTGACGCAGAGGATAAAAATTCTGGTGGGGATAAGTCGTTTGGCACAACACCTGTGGTATCCTAGCGCAGCAGGTCTTGGCTGCCACAAGGTGCCAGAGGACCTGCCATTATTTATGGCAGCTGGACTGGCGGCGTTGTGACACCTTGTGGCAGGTGGCTGGCGAAAGTTTCACAAGCTTTTATTGGAAATAATATCAATAAAACATGATTATTTGGAAGTAGTTATAAACTAACAAGCATCTATATCAAATTGCCCACACACAGCAACAGGAATTCGGCAACAGCCGTGAGACCTTCTTGGCTGTCGCATGCCGCAGAAAGTGCCACCGGAAGTGCCACTAGTAGCTGCCGCAAATTGAGCCTGCTGTCTCTTAAAAAATATTTGGTAAAAAAGCCACTAAAGTACTGAGAAACTAGTCATGACATATGGTTTAATATTTAAAAATGGTGTAATATGACATAACGAAATCATAAATTATAAAGAAATCCTGGCATTTTAAAGACTAAAATAAAAAAAATATATACAAAAAACAACATAATTTAAAAAAAATAATTCAGGCAGAAAAATCACTTTTCTAAATAAATGTGTTCATCATAAAGCATATGAAACCAATACTTACAGCAGTTATTGTGTATACACTGTATTGGCAAAAGTATATGGTGATCTGCTTTTACGTGTACATGACCTTTCATGACATCCCTTTCCTAATCTATAGGGTCAAATTTTGTTGATAGATCCCCACTCCAACAATAGCAAATTTAACTATATTGTGAACAACTTCCTCAGGGTATGGGGGCTTCATAGTTAGATGTGAACATCAGAATTACAGCCTCTGCTCTAGTTCATCCCAAAGGTGTTCTATAGGTTAAGGTCAGGACTCTGTGCAGACCTGGAAAGTTTCTCCACACTGAACTTTATACACCTGCAGCAATGAAAGTGACTGGAACACCTGAATCCATTGATTTGGTGGTGTGCCTGTATGTTCACTTGACCTCCAAATAGTTCAATGACTTTAGCAGATAAATAAAATAACACTGAAACAACAACTCTTGTGTAGAAATGGTGCTTGGGTAGAAATTAACATAAACTGTAGGTGTGTGTGTGTGTCTCTGGTGCATTTTTGGTTTAAACCTTCTTAACAATAACCGTCTGCTTTTACATTTACCAGTCAGGTTTCTGTGCTCACAGAGACTGCCCTTGTCCAGGTTTTTAATGGCATCCATATAAATGCATAAATTGGAAGAACCACAGTGCTGTTATTATCTGACCTGAGGGCAGCATTCGACACAGTTGATCACTCCATTCTATTATTGCGCCTAGAAAACAGGGCTGGCCTTTATGATACAGAACTTGACTGGTTCAAATCCTATTTAAATGACAGGGATTTTTTTGTGTCAGCAGATAACTTAACATCAGAGACCATAAAAATCACATGCGGGGATCACTTAGCGTCAATCTTGGGTCCTATTGAATAAATACATGCTCCAATCAGCTCAGTCCTCTCCTCAGCCACCACTAATCAGTCCCTGCTCTGCTCACCTGTTCCCCAGCCTTCATACACCTGCCTCACTCACCCACTCACTGCCAGACCATCTCGTCACCTCACTTGTCTTCTGCTGCCTTGAAGCTACCAGTCCTTGTGCACTCAAGTCTGGTTATTCGCGCATCTCCTGGTCTGTCAGCATTCAATATTTTCAATAAACCTTTCTTAACGTACTCTGTGTTGGCTAATTTCGGGTTCACACCGCGAACCTGACGGTACGATTTGGCTATCATAAACGCCTGAAGGAAACAGATGAAAATAAAAAGTACACTAGCGTTTTATACGCAAACTGATGAGCTGTATTTAAGAACTTAAATGAGATTTAGTGGGGTTGCTTCTCATTCTGTCACACTGAAAGCTATAAAATTTTGCCTCTAAAAACGGTTTGGTTCAAAACTTTGTTCACGGCCCCTAATAGAACCACTGTCTGCCATAGCGGCAGCAGTCTGGAGCAAAGTGGGGGAAGGCTGAGTGGCTCTTTGGATTGAACCTAAAGGACACACATCTGAATATACACTGCGTGACTATCCAATATCCAATCTATAAAAATAATTTCACAGTGGTCAAAAGTTTGCGGTTTTGCACTTTTAAGTCCTTATCGTCGTTTTCGCTATTGCTGAGGTAAAAACATCCTCATAAAGCCCTAAATGTTACCTCCGTAAGATGAGCGGGTAAAGTAGAGTAGAGCCAGAGTAAAAGAGGCTCACGTTAGCATCAAACATGACTCCAGCAAATAAGGCAGCAGGAACACTCCCCCCGTCTGTCCGACTGTGGGAAAGTGATTCAGAATCTGTCGGATTCTGTTATAAGAATAGTGTTTACCAAAGCTAGCAACACAATGAAACAATGCTCTTTGTCTCAGACAATGTTATTAACAATTATTCCAGCTGTCTACAGTCACTAATTACAACCCCCTCTCACATCAGTGCAGTAAAATTACTGGGGAACTTTTAGAAGGCTTTATTAATGTCCTTGTCAAACAATGTGTTCTTGTGAAATCCACCAGTTGAAATGACAGTTTTCTACGATTGCTTAAGTACAATTTTGAAAACAGGACTCAGAATTTCAAAATACTACACATATTTAGCACAGCCACACACACAAAATGCAGAACACCGCAGATCTTGTGCAAAATAAAACACTATTGTAAAAATCTGTATACACATTTATAAAAAGCATATTATGTTTCCATTTGAAACGAATACATTTCACAAGACTTAAGCGAAGTACACAGGGAATGTGAAAATACACATGGTAAATTCAGCAAACAACACAAAATCAATGCTGAAGAAAATTGAATAATGATTTATTTCTCTTCATATAACTAAAATAACTCGACAATTACAGCAAAACATGCCCAAACACTGTAAGCCCAGAAAATAGACAAATATAAATGCTGTACTATCTGTTCAGGGTAAAAGTACTGTAACGTAAATGAAGAAAAACAATCTAAACAACATGAATTACAGTAAATACCACTCATCTCTTCGTCTAGCTGAAAAAAAAAACTTATTGAATGATGATCCATCCTTGTAAAGATGACATTTGAAAACTTTGATCCTCTTCTTCGTTGATGACGTTCCCCTACTTCTTCAGTTTCTACCTCCTGCTCGTCCTCCAAGGATTATTTTTCTAACACCCTTACTCTTCTTTCTCTGACTTCTTCTATTTAGCTTGAAAGCAGGTGAACTCACCTGCTCCATTTTTGTAGTGCTTCAACCTGATTGGTGTGTCTACAATAATTCAATCATTTGCACACCAGATGTGTGTGTGTGTGTGTGTGTGTGTGTGTGTGTGTGTGTGTGTGTGTGTGTGTGTATTCAACTGGCTCATGGGTTTTTAAATAACTGTACAGTTGTTGAAAACGAGTGAGACTCTGGTCATTTGTTTTAAGGCTGTTCTGCAGTGTCTCTGGTTGAGACAAGAAATAGATTAATGCCCAAAAAAATGTGTATTGCTGTGGCTGAGTTAGGTAAGTGGGAAACCCTCACAATGGAGATCATGTAATCCTGAAATAGTTATTCTACTGCACTTCAAAGCTACTGAGTTAGTAAGCATATACATGGCTCTGATGTTTCTTAACTTTTATAAAGCATTGGATTGGAACATTATATCTGCAAATGCTAAACTTAAATAAATAAAATCTGCAATGGATGGAAATAGCTTTGATTGGAATATTACTAACATTTTATCTTGGGTGAAATATTTATTTTGATAGGTTTTCTGTGCAATTGGTTTCATGTAGTGTACAATATTGTTTATATTAGTTGTTAAAGATAAATTTATTGCACAGTTTCACATTTCTCATTTTGGTATAGAAAATGGACTGGAGGCTGTTTTTTTTTTTTTTTTTTTTTTTAAAGACTGGCACTGTGCCTGCCCAAACCATGTATATTGAAGTTTAAACATTAATCTTATGCTGTAGAAACTGAAAGTAATTTCACTGTTATCTTAATGAAATAAATTCAAGAAATGGTAATGGGGAATGCTACCAATAAAACTACTTGAAAAATAAATTGTTTTTTAAAGTCTCTTCTTTAAACCAGATGTTTTACCAATAGGTCCATATCAGAAGTCTGCTCACATTTCACCAGATGACACACCATCATGTTGCTCTTCACTCTGTGAATACCTATCTTGTCCAATGTATAAAAAAAAAATCTCTGTCTGTGTGTGTGTGAGAGAGAGAGAGAGAGAGAGAGAGAGAGAGAGAGAGAGAGAGAGAGAGAGAGAGAGAGAGATGGGTTGGAGGGGAGGGGTTCATGTGTGCAAAAACTGACACGAATGCAATTTCAAGAAATTCTCTGCTTGGATAAATATTTGGGGGTGGTGACTTTATCTTGCCTGATCATTTCTGAAAATGAAAGTTTCCCCAGAGGATCCCCTGACGGTTTCTGAAGTCAGTTCAATTCCCATAATTCCATACGTACTCCCTCAAGATTGGAGCAAAAGGTTACAGTGCTCAAGATTCACAATAATCGGGCACAGAAATTGTTGTTTACATAGGCTTCACGCACACGAAACACTGGTGAAGACAGTTTTTTTTTTTCCCTAAACTGTGACACTGAAGCATGAAATATAGAGAGAAAATAACTTGGCCGGTTCTCCACACATACCCTGCTATCCCTAATACTGACCACAGCATCTTTCAAAAGGACATCATTTTCAAAAACAGTATTATGCCGACACTGTATATGTATGGTCTCATTCCTTCACTCAGACGTGTTCAAACAATAAGTTATTTTGTCTTGAGAGCAGCCCAATTCAAGTAATCGCTCATCTTAAACAATGTGGTATTGTTCTGGGCAGCCGTTGCAACCAAGTGCACAGAGCCATTTATACCTCAATGTTTTCTGAGGATCAATGGAAAGAAAAATACCTTTGGACAAAGACATGGTGTCTCAACACACACTATTTTTCATTGTTTTTATTAAATTTGTGCCTTTTCAGACTTACAAGGATTCTGAGAACTAAATGTATTGGGCTGAACTTAAAGTAGTAGGCCTCAATGCAAATCAGCATGATCTATTTTTTTATTTTTTCCTGTGTGTTTCTGTATGGCTCTGTGATCGACTGACAACCCAGCAGCTAGACCCTACTAGGCTAAATGGGTTCAAACAGTGTTTGGTAAACCAAACATAAGCAGGACAAAAGATTTTTCAAAAACGGGGAATTTTTAAAAAACAAATGTCAAAATAGTTAAAGGCAAGCATGAATGCAAATAAATCAAATGATCGATAAAAATTTGGGCTGAACTCATCTGAGGTCAACTGCACACCGTCACTAACTGAGCTCAAACAAACTGATTTCCCAACAAAGAATAAAGGCTGCTTGAATAGGGGCGGGGTAACCTGAACTCAACACACAGGGGAGGTAGAACATAATAAAGGAAATAATTTCAATCTCAGCAAAAGTAGTATATAGAACAAGCAAAAAAAAAAAAAAAAACTCATCAAAAATTAACAAGTGGATGTTAAAGTGACATACAACTAAATAGCTAAAGTCAACTTACAGTTATTTACGACTTCTTAAGCACAATTTAGAAATACTACACACAATTATCCCAACCACACACACAATATGCAGAACACCTCAGATCCTGTGCTAAATAAAACACTGTTGTATAAACTGTATACACATTTATAAAAAAAAAAAACTTTTTACCATTTGTAACATACACATTTCATAAGGCTTGTGTTTAAACCAAGTTAATTTGCTGTGTTTAACTTAAAACACTTTTACCAATTCTACCCCTCAGTGTTTAGATTACTGTAAGCGAAGTACACAGAGAAAGTGAAAATATACAACATGGTTAATTCACCAAACAGCACAAAATCAATGTTGCAGACAATTGAAAATATGATTTAGTTCTCTTCATATAATCAAAATCGGTGAACATGGACAGTCGCAACAAAACATGCCCCAACACTGTAAGCCCGAAAAAATAAACAAATTAAAAATAATGTACAACCAGTACAAGTTAAAAGTACTGTTAAGTAAAAGAAGAAAACAAAAACAAATCTGAATAGCATAAATTACAGTAAATGTTACACATTTCTTCACCCAGCTGGATTTGGCCAGAGAATTTCATCAACATCGCAGGAGATATCCTCATTAGCAAGATAACATGGGAAGAGCCGTCTTGAATGATGGATCCATCCTTGCACAGCTGACATTTGACAACTTAGGTCCTCTTCTTTGATGACGTTCTCCTCCTGCTTCAGTTCTGCCTCTTCCTCTACCTCAACCCCCTGCTCGTTCTCCACGGATTCTTCATCTCTCCCCCACTCTTCTTCCTCTGACTTCTTTCATTTAGGTTGAAAGCAGGTGAACTCACCTGCTGCATTTTTGTAGTGTTCAAACCTTACTGGTGTGTCTACAATAAAGCAGTCATATGTTTGCACACCAGATGTGTATGTTTAATCAACTGGCTCATGAGTGTGGTGAATTATTAGTGTTTTGGAATTGCAAGGATGAGGTATCATGATATACTTATGTGTCTAACTTAGACAAAGTTTGTTTAGTGTTTCACAAATCAATGTGTGTATTGTTCTGCAAAAAATGTGAGGCTGGCTCTGTAGTGGCGAGAATCTGGTCCAGTTTTTTTCTCCTTGAGTGTAAGGTGCTAATAACTATGTAATTCTTTTGTTTTCAGTTTTCATGCTGTCGTAAAAAAAAAAGGACTGCGTTCCCCCTCAGTCCTTTGTTGAAGTAATAGGTTCCGACTTTTTTAAATGGCTTCTGCTGCTTTGTCTGCAGAACCTCAATAAACCAAATGTCTAAAAATGCCATTCAGACAAATATTTAACTTGTAATTTATAAATTAAAATATGTAAAAAAATAAACTGTGCTGTGGTTGTAAGAGTATCCATGACCTAGTGGATGTATGCTATAATGTTTAGCATCATTTTGATAATTACATTTAGGTTCTAGGAGGAGGAAGTCTACAAGCTCCTCTCTCAGTATATATATAGTCTTTTTACACTTTTTTTATACCTTTAAGAAAAGTGATAAAACTGAATATGTTTAAGAATTTGCACACAATAGTCATAATAGTCAGTTTTGAAGACCACTAGAATAATTTGTACACAAACGTAAAGCTCAATCAAAAGTTAAGTATAAATGATAACGGTTCCATGGCCAACAAACACATTTTGTCAAAGCCTGGGTAGCAGCAGCTCGACAATTTCCTGCCCTCTTATTTCTATAAGCTTTCAGTTTCACATTACGCTGCTTTTCACATTCTGTGATAAATTGCTATCGTAAAAAAACATCAGTAATAGGTGTTTTGTTTTGATCAGTGAAACAAAAATAGATTGTACCTGTCTTCTCCAGAGGAGCATTTTAATGTGTTGACTGAGGTGTGACCAGAGTGTCTTCAAACTCGTTATGCCACTCAGTGGAATGTAAATACCAAAGGAATGTGGAGAGGTACAACTGAAGGAAAAATTGAAAAAAACTAACTTCACTTCTGTTTTCCTAATAGACAATTTAATGAATAATATATGTATCTTTTGGAACGCTCCAAAGGCAAAGTGCAAAACAGTGTGGGCTTTAATAAGAGACCACATAGGAAAAGAATGCTGCACATAGTCTTTGTCTTTTGACTGACAAGATAATGAGTGACTCCTCCTTCCTGATAGTGTAATGAGAATGACAGAAATGTGGAGCCAACAAAGTTATACAAGGCAACTCTTTAATTTGTGCAGCAGTAAAAGTAGTAGAACATTCGTAGGGTAATAAATGCACAGAAAACAACTATCCTTAAATCAGTCCGATAACTTGGACCCTGTGTTTCAGCTCTTTTGCCAAATCCCACTTCTAGATCTGAATGAAATGGCAGAAGATCTTATCTTCCTCCTCTGAGGTACCACACATTCTTATTTTGTAAAACCACAGTAAATATTGGGGTATGAGTAAAAGTGTAAATAACAAATATTATGCACTTTTGAAGGTAATCCCTTACAAATGTATGTTAAAAAGGGTACCAACTATGTAGTATGGAGTAAAACACATGCATTTGATAATACATGTATTATATAATAACAATTGACTATTTAACTCAACATCAGGTAAAGAAAATCCTAAAAAATCCTATTTAAAACATATGTTATTTAACATCTTTTTCATAGAGTTCTCCTGTTCTGACAACAAGCTTAAGCTAACAGGAAGTCTCAAAGGAAGCTGGTATTTTAGAAATGAGATAAAACCACATTCCATGGAAGTTAGAGAGCAGAGTATAAAGAGTTTCACCCAGCTGCTGGAGCAACATATCAACTGAAATTCACTGAGAGGTAAGAAAATCCAAGATCTCAACATTAAACAAAAAATATGTCATGTAGAGTTGTAAAGAATTGCTTTTCCTAATTTATCTCTGGATGTAAGGTTGTATTAAGAAAGTGTTAACATTTATTTGTACACGGATTAAACATTTTAAAGTTTGTTTTCATTTCTTCGCACTTTATATAATTTTCTTTCTCAACTTTGGCATTTTTTCCCTAACAGGGTAAAACGTGATGGATCCATGGAGCCTGCTCTTGAAATATGTGTCCTACGGGTGGTCCATAAAGTATTGGACTTCTTCTACAGAAATAACTTGAAACAAGGAAAATGGTCATAGGGAATGGCTGAACAGATACCAATGTTCGAAGGATTCTAAAACTAACATGAAACCCTCAAAAGAATGGAAGAAACAATAGGGCAGTAAAGCAGGAAAGTTAACTGGCAACATTAGTCTACAATTAGACTGCACTGTGACGTCCCAAACACCCAGAATAAATATCCTAGGTAAGTAGCTATGTTAAGTAAGTTTATTTTATTTTATTCCTAACCTCATTGAACCGTGTGTTTTACTGAGGTTTTAGTTTTTACATGAACACAACCAAGTAATTCATTTCAGTGGAATAAACTGATCGGGAATCTGGACTTTTGTCTTTGGCGTCTCCCACTGTGTCTTATTAATATTACATCTATTACGTATGCCACTTATGAGGAAGTTCCCCAAGCCGCGACATTAACTCGGCCAAACATAGCTATCTTCGACTCCATAAGATTGAAAACTTCGGCAGAGAACAGAATGGTGAGATCACTGACAAATTGTTTGGTTTATTTTAAGGTTCCATTAAGAATTTATTTATTAGCTGTGCTTTAATTTATTGCTATATGTATTTTTCACTCAAAAAGTTGAATCTTGAAGGCTGTTAGCTTTGCTAAGCTCAATTGACTGAGCCTAAATACAGGAAATTATTACCTTGTTTTTTTTTTCTTTATAATTGAATAAATATGAAATGTTTGAACATTGATGGTTAGTTTATCAAACACATGAATAATTATTTCCAGGAGATGTTAAAACCAGATTAGCCAGTCGTGTGGCCTGTTCTTTTCTAGCAGGCCTCTGTCCCGTATGGTTAGCAAATAGTACCTTTAGGTTTCACATTGACATGATGCATTTTTAAAACAGACATTAAAACATCCTGATTTTAGAGATTTATCCATTTTTTTAATTTTTATTTTTTTATGTTGCTTAGTGTACTGTTTGATGCTCATAATTTTTGGAGTTCAATAAGTGTGTTTATTTGCATCTTTAAATTTTAATCTTATATTATCATGTTTAATTGTAAAGAACCCTTGATATGCATTTTTCTTTTTTAATATTTTCTGTTAGCCTGTTTTGACTTTCCTATATGGCATCAATATGAAATTATTTCATGTATAATTTTGTAATGATTCTTTTTAATGGGACTTTACTTATTAAAATTATAGAGTTTGATAAAAAAAAAAAACATAAAAACCTTAGCATACCTTCTCGGGCAGAAGTGAAAAAAATAGAATATATCATATGGTTAAACCCCTAAATTATTTGATTTAATATAATAATTTTACTTTACCAAGATGTTTCTTCTTACAGGAGGTAATATTTTTTTGGAAAGTCCCAGTCAGTCTATTTCATTAGATGCTGAGATGAACATAAATAACTTTTCTTATGTCAAAGATAGTTAATGTAAATTTAAAAAAAAGCTGATTTTTGTCGTGTTCAAAAATGACACCTGTTGTTCTCTTATGCTTGTGTCACTTTCTGTCAAAAACAATCTTCATAGAAAACAATTTTAAACATAAATCTGACAGAGGTAATAAATAAGTCTGGGCTTAACCGGAAATGCACAATTATTAACACAAAAATAACGTATATTTCAGCCTCCTGCCCATCAAATTCAGCCTTGGGGAGAAGATCATCTGGGCATCCCAGTGAGTACAACTTGTAGAAACTTAATTGAACTATCAAAAACTGACTATTAAGTACATACATGTAGGTTCAATATCATTTCCATTCAGGTACCTTGTCAAACAAACCCAAATGGTTTAAATGGAGTTGTGGTCTATGATGACAAAACCTATCCAATTCCGTATGTAAGTAATCAGAGTAAATGATGACCTCACTTTAATATTTAACTGGTTTGCAAAGGAGGGGATTGTCATAAAATCTTTGCTAACCACTAACAAAAGTATTATTTTTCCTTTTTTTTTTTTTTTTTTTTAGCTCCGTTATGATTCCTTGGATGAAGTGACAGTATTCAGGTAAATTTTGATAAATGTTTTGTTCTGAGGAGGATTGGCTAAAATATATTGTTTAAACAGACCATTTGGTACCCTCATCCAACAGCTTTTTGCAAAGTTATATAACCTGCAAGCGATCCTGCTGCACATTTTGCAACAGGAATAAAAGCTACATTAAAGTATGAACTACTGTATATAGCAACTTTAATTGATTCAGAGGATCGGTGGATCAAGGAGGTGTTAAACAACAGAAACTCACGTTTTTGCTCATTGAGAGTCATTATGGGAAAATAAAGTGTTTATGACTAACATTACGTAGAATAGAAAAGGCAAAGTAAAAAAAAAATCTTAAATAATTCAGATGCCAGATGGCCATGTATTTTTATTTTTTACAAAAAGGAATGAAATATCGCTGGAGATAGGCACCAGCACCCCGCAACCCCATGAGGGATAAAGCGGATCAGAAAATGGATGGATGGATGGATGGATGGAATGAAACATTAGTTAAACATTTAATTAACAGAGAGCCTGCTATAAACCTTTTACTTGCCATTTTTGTTAAACTTGCACTTTACTTAGCTTAGAAATTTTTCTAGGACTGGTTGTGTTATCCAATTTGGAGAAAAATATGTTTTTTCCCCTTGTTTTAAACTCAGGCAGAGTGACAGCGGTCTGAGGACGGACATACCAGTTGCTGGTTCAACAGGACTTGTGGATGTCTTTGCTTTTATGCTATTGTCATTTACTTTCTCATTTCTTATTTTCAATTGGGTAGCTGCAAATTAGCAATTTTGATAAAATTCAAATTGTAATGTAAAAATCTGTATTAAATTATTACCATCATTTGGTCTGTCTCATATTTTTGCTCTGCAGTTCTTGAGTATATTTGTGATTATATAGTGGATCTGTATAATCAAGGTCAAGACACTGAAATGGCAAGTTTTTGTCATGGAAAAAAAAGAGACCATGATGAAAGGATCAATAAGATATTATTATACAAACATATTAGTCAGGAGAAAGTTTTTAAAAATTGTTGATGTGTATATATATATATATATATATATATATATATATATATATATATATATATATATATATATATATATATATATATATATATATATAAAGATAATACTATGGACTTGAAACCAAAGGTTTACATCTACTATAAAAGACACATAAGCTTTGTTTTGTCACTGTCAGACATCAGACATCAAGTCTGAATAAACCTTTCCTGTTTTATGTCTGTTGACATTACCTACATTATTTCTATTTTCTGAATATTAGATCAATGACAGATTCTTTTTTTACATTGATTTTCTTTTTTTTTAACTTTCTTCATATTCAGAAGTTTACATACACCTAGATCACTATGCCTATAAACAATTTGGGTATGGCCAGATGATGGCGTCATCTCTTTGGAAGCTTCTGATGGGTTTATTGACAACATTTGAGGTAATTTGGGACACACCTGAGGTTGTTTAAAAGGCGCACCTGGAACACTCTGCTTCTTTCTGTAACATAAAAACAACAAAGAGATTTTTGTTGACAAAATCAACAAAAATCAGGCAAAACATCAGGAATAGGGTCACAAGGAAATACATTTTTGGAGACGTATTCTGACAAAACTAAAATTTGACTGTTTGACCATATTGACCATAGTTACAATTGGAGGAGGAACATTTCACGCCCGAGAACACGATTCAAACTGTGAAACACGGGGGTGGAAGCATAGACATATACGTAGACGCGTCGTTGGGCGGGTTCTGCCTATTCTGCGATGCGTCAGAGCATCAGCCATGTTAAATGTGGCAAATCTGCAATTACTCAGTCATTTAAACAGTATCAGAGGGACTTTAATCTAAGAATATACTTTGTATTAGTAATGTTTTTATTTTTGTAATATCACAAGTTTATTTTCGTATCCCTTTAGCTCCATTCTCCTGAATTTCTTCTCGTAAAGAATAAAAATAATTAAAATAATCTAACCTGGCCCTATTACTCCAGGAGTGAAATAATTATGCAAACTGTGACTATTCTGGAAATGTCCCCCCTTAATTCTCATAATATGACGTTTTTCTCATAACATTACCACATTTATGTTTTTTTTTTGTTTTGTTTTTTTTGGTTTTTACTTTACTGTCCTAGGTCTTTTTTTCTCATATTAGTAATTTTACCTCTTTAATACTCCCCCCAAAAGTCTGTTCCTAAATTTCACATGTGACACAGTTTTATGAAATAATGAAGACCACAATGTTTAGATTTAACAAATTGATCCTTATATTCATAACACAAACACATATACACACACAAATATATATATACACACACACACACACATAGATAGATAGATAGATAGATAGATAGATAGATAGATAGATAGATAGATAGATAGATAGATAGATAGATAGATAGATAGATAGATAGATAGATAGATAGATAGATAGATAGATAGATAGATAGATAGATAGATAGACTTCCTTTTTCTAAATATACATAATGTATTTACTACTGTAAGGATGGAATGACCATGTCACCCAGTATAACAAAAAGTGTTTCTGAACAGGATTACCAACTATAGCTTTAACTATATTGCACAGCAGAGTAAAGATGGTCATCACTAACTGGAGAAAATGTGGTAGAACACTAATACAGACCATAATTGGACCTTTCTCGATAATTTGTTAAAAACACAAGATGGAAACTGGTAAGATGGGCTGTCAAGAATCCTATGGCAACACAAAGGAGTGTCATGAACTTCTGGTTAGTTGTTGAGTTCTTCAAGTGACATCAGTGTCCTCTATATGTGTAGGATAGATAGCGGGGTTGACAGACAAAAGCGATTCCTTCCGGAAAAAGAAAAACCTTCAAGCGTAGCTAAAATCTCCTAGAGCCTTGTGGGGAAATCTGTTAGCTGGAACCATTGGTCATAAAATGTAGGTAGAGGCATCATGATATGGGGTTACTTTTTTTAAAATGGAACCAGACTTTCTGTCATGGAGGATGCGATTATGAGGAGCTCTAAATATAAGGCCCACAACCTTGTGGTGTCCACTAAAAAGCAGAAGACGCATATTATTTTAAGCAATCCTTTGAGTCTACACATGCATCAAAACCAACAGAAGAATTGATCCGTGCTGTGGATAAGTATTCAGTATTCAAATCCCTAAATAAAATCCAGTGCAAGCAACTTCCTTTACAATTAATATAAAAAGTAAATACAGTCCACCTGTACCTAAATTAATCTCCATATAAACCCAGCTGTTCTATGAAGTCCTCGGAGCTTCATTAGAGAACATTAGTGAACAATTAGGGTAATGAAGACCCACAAGCACACCTGACAAGCAAGGGATAAAGTTGTGGGGAGATTTAAAGTAGGTTTAGATTATTAGAAAGTTTCCCAAGACTGAAAATAATCTCACAAACAACTGTTCCATTAATCATCTGAACATGTAAACTGCATAGCACTGCTGCAAAGATATGTTTACCTACCTAAGCTGACAGGCTTGGTAAGGATCAGGTACAGTATTAAATGGAGAAACAGTCAAGAGGCCCATGGTAACTCTGGAGGAGCTGCAGGTGCTCTGAACACATGAGACTACGATGCATACAGGAATACTAACATAGCCCTCATCCCCATGGTGACACAGCAGTGTCGCACTATGGGAATCCCTTTATGTAGAACAGGTAAGCTGGAGCTGCATACAAGGCAGTTCTGGAAGCAAGCTTGTCAGAGGCTGCTAAACATTTGAGATATCAGAATCAGAAGCAGAAATACTTTAATAATCCCAGAGGGAAATTACAGATACAATGGCATCAAAGTATTTTGAAGTGTTGGAATAGTTCAAACAATGCCGAGAACGACATACAGTTTAGAATTTGTAGCAAAGTTTGAAAATTGCTGATCACGAGCTGATCAGCAATTTTACTAGCTGTTTTGCAAATATAAGTTGCCAGAAATTTTCAATATCTTTGCAAGGTACCATAAAATGACCCATTATTAACAATAGCATGAATTTTAATTGAGCTAAGAGCTAAAAACAACATCTACAGCACGCTGTTGAACCTATTTTCAAGCTTTCAGAAGTGTTGCCACTTATGTATGTACTGCATTTGTTCATGAAATTCAGATTTGAATACACGGCAGATGTAACCTCAAAAAAGGTTTTATACAAAAAAGAAAATCTTTTTTGATCAGCAACATTTTCACCATGACATTTAAATAAACAAAATCAAGGATGCCGGTTGTTTAAACCCCCAATTTCTTTCCATCTTTTTGGGTGAATGATTTTGTTTTCTTCTTATGGTTTTAGTGCAGCTAAGCACCTGCCTACGTTGCGATTTGAACTCTGTACCTGATATTTTAAGACAGCTCCACACAACATGTTGGCATCTTACCATTCACCTACGTGTATACTTTCATAAGCTGAGCTTCCCTCTATGAATTCCTCCAACGCTCTGTTGGCACCGGAGCAGAACATTTTCTTCCTTTTGTGGGTGGTACACACGCAGCCAAGCAATATCCACCGTTATCCCGCATGAAGGCTGAAAACACTTTTCTTCTCTAAGATCACCATCCTTTATACTTAAATAGGAGCTGTTCTGAAGTGATGTCAATAGCCGATCCTCTCAAGGTCTCACCTTGATTTTATAGGCTGAGCCCCCTTAAAAGTTAAAAAGATTTTATTGCGAATCTGTGCAATCACGACGCATAATAAATAGATTTCTTAAGTTGAAAAGTACTTTTGTGCTTCGTGGAGGTGTTTTTCTCTAGAAGTGTATTTTTTTTTCAGCTTTCAATTAGGGCTATTTTTTAATGAAAGACTGTGCTAGAATTAATTTGTACTGGGGGAATTAATTTATTCATCCTGACAGCTGCAGGTGTATGAGCATGGTGCTGGAGAAGACAGAAACAGATGTTTTAATCAATGTGTAATGAACACAAGGTCAGAGTGTCATGGGTTTCACAAAATTTGCATTACATGAGTACTGTGAAAGCATTTTTTTAATTGACTCTCTTTACATTTTCTCTGTTATTGTCTTTGGCTTCGTATCTGATGTTTTTTTAATGCAAGCCACGTAGAATAAGGAAGCCCCTGCTTTTTATAATATTAACCAAAATCCTGAGGAAACTAGTATTTCACATTCTGCTGTGAAAAAATTGTTTAGACTATATCTTTTTTATCACTGAATAAGAAGAAAGAAACATATGTTATTGGGTCTGCTTATATGTATTGTTTATATGTTGTAGGTAATGCAAGTTGATATTTATAATGTTTAAGAAAATAAACTTTCACATACGTACACATATTTTATTAATGACATTAAATCAAATAAGCTTTTCCTGATTTAGGAAAGTTAGGATTACTAAATTAACTTCTAATCGCTAAATGCCACAATAATGAGTGAGGACAAGTTTAGACTTTTTTGTTACTTTCTTCAAGTTCAGATGTTTGCATACATCTTCTTAACGTGGCCAGCCAGCTTGATAATGTGTAGCACTCTAGTTCTGCACATTATCAATCTATGACTGCTTCATTTGAATCCATTTGGGGAAAGGAGGGAATTTCAGCAGAACTCTCTGAGCTGATTGGGTGGAGCGACACCCGGGTATTCTAAACTGTGTCCATCTCTAAAGTGTAATCTGCATTTTTATGTTGCTTTTGGACAAATGTCTTCTTCACTAGTGGCCCTTCAGCCCACGCTAACAGATCATTATCACTGTAGATAATGGCACTCTCTTGTCAATAGGTTTCTTCAAGCTTTGTTTTAGACTTTTTGAAGAACTTTTTAACACCAACATGGTTTAAATTTGGAAATAAATAAATTTCCAACTGACTAAGGAAAATTGGGCTTACTTACCAGTGTACAAAGTGGTAGCTGCACAGTGGTAGCACCTATTGTCTTAAAGGAAGGAGATCAACCACCAGGTTCGACCTATAGGGTCTTGCTGCACTGAGCTTGCATGTTTCCCTGTGCTCTTTGGGCACTCCATGTTCCAATGTCCAAAAAACATGACTGTTAGGTTACTTGGTGTCTCTAAATTGCCGTTAGGTGTGCACATGCAGGTTGTTTGTCCTGTTTGTGTATTTGTTGCCCTATGATAAACTGGTGTCCAGCCACACCATCCCCCTGTGAGTTGCATGGAAAAGCAGGTATAGAAAATGAATGGGTGTACCTTTACTTAGCCACTAAAGAAATTATATGTATCTTATTTATTATTTAAGATTATTTCGATTTAACTTTATTGAGCTAAGTCAGTGTTTTTCAGCTCTAACTTGTGCTATAATATATTTCTTTTTTTATCTTCAATGTCTTTGTTAGGCAAACAATTTCTGTTGGGCAGTTTCATCTTAAACATGCCAATTCTCACAATTAACAAGCAAAGGAAGCGTTGAGGGAAAGTGTGAATAGACAACACAGGTCACTGCACTTCAGCCACGGGTAAATTTTCTTGCGGGGTTGCTGTGTAGCTGGTGTGTATCTCAATAAACAAATGCATAAATTTAAAACATAAAACATTATGAAATGGTAGAGTTGGCATAAAAAATAAGGATGTGTAAACAAGTTCTTAAGACCTAAGTTGCAATTTGTCAATAACTGCCTAAAATACTAATTTAAGACCTGGCAAAAACTATGGACCATCTTCAGCCACCATCTTCACAAGGTGTTTTGCTGTTGCTGTGATTTGCAGATGCACACTTTTGAATTAAATAACATTAATCAGTGAGATGCAAAACCCATTTCCATCCAGAACAGTTTGATGGCTACAAATTATCATGCTGTTTATACTTGCACTAAATTGTTTGAACAGATGAACGTGGGATTTTCAGGTATCTGAAAATTGTTCCTGAGGATAAACCAGGCTTGTGAAGGTCTGCAAATCTATTTCAGATATCTCAGCTGAATTATTTAGATTTTCTTATGATGTGACGCAAGGTCGCAGTGAGTTTCAGCTGTTGATTTTAAATACACCCACAGCTGTGCATTGTTTAACTGTTAAACATTGACCTATCAGAAGCTTACAAAACCATGACTTTGTCATCCTGTGACTCCCAAATTAAAAGGCATAACGATCTTATTGTATGCAAACTTCTGCCTCTACAAAAGAAAAATATTTCTAATATTTCTATTTATAGAAATATTTATAAATATTTATTTTATAGAACTATATTTCTAATCTAATATTCTGACATTTAGCAAAGAGAAATTAATTTGCTAAACCTAACTGACCTAAAAAACAAGGCCAAACAAAATGGATTCTTTGTACACACTTGATGCAACTATACGATTTCAACCGAATAACTGATCTAGAGAAGTTGTTTTAATTTCTTTTTTCCACAAGAAACACCACAGTGCAGATGGTGTGGGTCCATTCGATACACTCAGAACAGTCAGAACCAACACACCTCTGCATTTATTGTTTTTGGTTTTTTTTCCGTATGAAAAAGTTTTATGGAAATTCAACAACTTTGCTAATATCAGAGAGTTTCTACTTTGAATAGGGCTTGGTGCAAATAAAATCACGTTATAGTCTGGTTGCTAGAGTTTGAGCCCATATAAACAGTACATTCAGACTACTTTCTTTCCATTTAATCAAACACATTTTTATCACATCAGGGAACATTGCGTGTGTAAACAAGCTCCTGTCATTAACCAGCTAACAAGCTAACAGCCACATTAGTTGAGCCATCAGGCAGATTGATGTCAAGGCGGCACCCCGAAGCACGACTTTGGCCGCGCAGGACTCCTCTCACAGCGAGCGAGCCAAGCGCTGTTGGTGTTTCCTCGCTTTGAAATGGAACAAACGTCAGATATTGTAATGACTTACCCTGCTGTTGAGCTCTGGTGCTCTTGGGCCATGTCAAATCTCGCATGTTACTTATTTTCTGGTTTTGTGAAGTGTAACTATCTTTTGAGGACGTGGTTCAAGCCAAGTTCTCTGTGTCATCATTTGTAGAATTTACTACAAAAAAGCAGGATTTGAAAATGCCGCTTCCGCTTCGTTTACATCATGAAAGGTAAGTGGCTCTGCAATATGGCGAGTGATGTATTAATCGCGTAACACAAATTCGTTGCCAGCGATTTTAATTGTCAATTTTGATTGATTTTATCGGTTAGTTGTTGCAGCCCTACTGGTATCCAATAGTTTTTGGATGTTGTCTTCAAACAATAGCCCCACAAAAGAAATGTGAAAAGTTTGTACAGAAAAGTCCTGGCCATGATTGAAATCTAACACATTGCTGTGAGGCATCACTGCAACTGCTCACTTAGTTGAGTTCTTTTTATCATGGGATGAGTTCAGTCCAAGTTCAGGGTACTCTAAAGAATTACAAAGAATCTAACAGAAACATACCCATTCTGATTTCACGCTAAAAGAACTATATTTCTATTTTTATTTTTTGTTCCCGTTTTCACATTCATTATGACACAGCAGAGCATATGTCAGAGCACAGAGCACCTTTTACTGTGAGACAATGAAGAGCAGAGGGAGCCAGAGTTCAAGTGCATATTCTATATTTTGCATTGCCAGTGGGAGAAAAGAAAAAAAAGGAGCCTTCATGGGCAGATTGAGGCGGAAATTGAGGTACACAATGAATGTCCTTGAGACAAGTGAGCGCTGCACCAAATTACTTAATGTTCAGAGGAGAGCATCAACAAGTTGGCAACTGTCGATTCAATATATGTGTGTTACTGTGCTGTTTTTTTTAACCTAATGTAAATTTCTATGGGCTATTCATTTGCGATAGTTTGTGATGTTGATATATTTATAAAAAGTGACAGATAATCAAATTTACACTGTGGGTCTCAGTACTGGAGAGTTAATTTGCACCCTCCACTATGGCACCTTGTCACATTTTTATTATTTATGAAATTTCCTTTAAATAAGTTAGATGTGTATTACAAATTTTTCATCAGCATACAAGCTATTATTCATTCATACAGGCCTTTGTTTTTTGTTTCTTGTTAACATCATGCTTTACAGTACTTTGTTAGAATTTAAATATATCTTATATGTGAAAACATTAAGTAAGCTAAAAGGTAAGCTAAAATGTTATTTGTTTGGCTCATTGTGCAAGGTGCAGGATATTTCTTTAGGTTTTGAAGGGACAGAAAGATTGCCTTAATGGTACTGTATTTAGAAGATAATAAATTAGATAGAGTCTTGTTATTGAGAAGTCCGACTAACTACTGAGGAGGCAACAAGCTGACCAAACTGACTGAGGGAGAGTGCACAATTTTACCCAGGAGACATTCTGAGGCTGATCCTGCTGATGGTTTCTTATATTACATTATATATATACTTTTTCATATATATATATACACAATTATTCATATATATATACATATATATATATATATATACATACATATATATATATATATATATATATATATACATATATATATACATATACATATATATATATATATATATATATATATATATATATATATATATATATATATATATATATATATATGTATGTATGTATGTGGTACAGCTTTATCTAGCAGATATTTGCACACATATGAGGAATTTAACTTTAGATTGTACAATGCTCACAATTTGCGTACTTATACAGTACTTATACAGTAAAATATTGCAGTGATAAAAATCTAACACAGTTTGCAGTAAAGAAAACACATATGAACATACTATAAACGAGCGGAAACAAAACTATAATGATTAACTATCATTATCATTTGACTGTTGTTAAAATGTCAATGAAATGCAATGTATGTTGAGATTACTTTATGAAGTATTGTATGAATTTTTATACATTGCCTTAATCCACAATTCTTACATCTAATTTTACCAAACAGGTGCATCCATTGAACGGGTTGAATAGTTGATTCAAGCTGTGTGGTAATCAGGTAATTATTTTAGTGCAAGTTTTGGAGGGAAAAAAAAGAGACTAAATTAAAAACTATATTTACATTATATTTATTTCCCGCCTTGAAATCCAGGACGGAATCACCAGCAGCTTTGCACATGCGTTGTACATTTGCAATGTGAAAATGGAGCAGGTCTCCTCTCTGCTCTCTTTGCTCCGACCCTACGTAGGGCTTTCAGGACGAAGCAGCAGCCTGCACCTGTGAGACAGTGCTGAGGAAAATAGGGAGTGCTAGCAGCTCTGGCAGCCGTGCCTCCCTCGTGAAAGATTGGTGTTTTCGTGTGAAGTTGCTACATCGCCAAAGACACAGAGAAGAGACAATAGATTAGTGTCTAGTCGCTTATTTTGGGGGAGAAAGTTGCTAGCGGGGTCAGAAAAGTCCCTAAATATAGAGACAGAGTCCTGGCAAGTTCGAGATTGCCTGGAGCGGCCAATTTTCATGAAGCAAGCCGCTGCCTCCCCCAGGGGATTTCACACACATCTAGTTGTAATTTAAAGCTTTATTTTAGATCTTGTGCCTCTGCAATGGCAGGAGTGAGGAGAACATATTAATAATGTAAAAGATTTTTACCCACAGTGATTCAACTCATTTGTTATGAGCGTAACGGCCAGTACGACACGGAAGAGTGTGACACAGATGTTTGAGAGTAACATAGAAAAGTCAGTAAAGATCTTAAACGTGCATCAGTGCAGCAATAAACCTCCCAAACAACATTAGCTAATGCTAGCTTTTGTTAGCTTGACAGCCTTCAAGTCTTTGTTGGCCCGTCTTATTGGCAAGTTCCAAACAGCTGAATTTGTTGGTTTTTCCGCCATAAATTAAGCTTAGAATTTCCTGAGATCTTTTTCATTTCCCCATTGAGTTCAGACCACAGCCGGACTGCAATGCTTTGTCAGGGTCGCATCCAGCTTGCGGTTTTGCTCACAAAGCATCTGAGTCTGGGTGTGCAAAGCTCAACTTAATCCACGACACATTCCCAGCAGCCCTACCATTGCCAGAAAAGCTGCAGAGATTCTCCAAATTTACCGATATACTAGGTAACCGCTAGCTCCAATAAGCAGAAATGTATGTTAGCAGAAATCCAATTATGTAGCCATCTTCGAAGTCCTTGATGGACAAAATAGAAAGACATACAATCTTTCAATTCCCCCAGGAATCGAGAGTGTATCCAGCCGCATGTGTCCCTTCGGGACAGCTGAGTTCCCTTGCGACCGGTCTTTTCGTTGAGAAAATCTGATAAACTACGTTGAGCGACCAGTTGACCAACTCCATGGTTTACAATTCAGATTATTTGCAGAAAAAGGCTCTGGACGAGTCACAAAGCGACATACACACAGAGAAGCACAAGCAGGAGAGGTTTGGGGAGGAGAGGAGCAGAAAAAGCGTCCACCTTCACAAAGAGCCGGAAGAGAAATTTAGAAAGTGTTTAGTTTTCTGCCAGACAATGACTGTTTTGTATTTTGTTATTCTTTCTAAAAATCCACCGAATGTTGTGAAAAGCTTCCCAAATTGTTACAACCCACCCATAAGCTATTTTTTCCAGCTCAACGTGTTCAAAATAAAGCCAATTGGTTGAAAACCTGTCCGAACTGACAACACTGACTACATTATAATATATAATTTAGCATTTTTTTTTTAGCATTTTTCTTATGGATTAAACTTACATACACAAGCGCACTCTCACAAACCTACAGGTACTTGGATCCAGGTACTTACAGATTCACTTCTATGCAGAAAACCCTTACTATTATCTTCAGCTGTCTCTTTATACATGTCGTATTAATTAATACTGAATATACTTCAGTGATGGTATCAAGGCGTTACTCGATTGTGTCTTTGATACGTTGTCGGCTGGCTGTGCTTTTCTTTTTCATCTCTCTTTGTAGGTGAAGAAGCAGACAGAAGATGTTGTATCATTGTCTCCATTTTCTCTCTTCTTTCTTTCACCTTTCCTCCTTTTTTTCTCTTCTACCTTCTTGTTTTAGTGTCCATATAACATGAAATACTCCCTGCATTAATTACAATAAAGCTTCTTGCATGTATGAATCAAGCGGAGCACTATGACGAAAGCGTTAAGGCTCTGATTGTGAAAGTAAAATCTGTTGGGCTCTTTTTGGCATTAAGACAACAATTCTTACTGCCACATTGCCAGGCAGGACACTATTAAAAAAATAAATACAAGATATTTTTAATCAGATCAGTCACATCCTGAAGATGTAACCACCTTTATATATATATATATATATATATATATATATATATATATATATATATATATATATATATATAGCCCATGACTGAAGGGTCAACTGTACAATGAATTATCATCTTGACAGGACTCCTTTACCCAAGTGCTTACATTATTAAATTACTTTCTGTTTCCTTTATCATTGAACTTTAACTGTGATTAAAAGTTATTAATTGATCCAGTGCCATTTGAATCTCTGTGGAAATTTGAGAGCACGGTTTAAATGCTTTTCCTCACCCATTCGTTGATGAGAAAAAGGTGTCAGGTTGGACTCATTTCAGGAGCAGTAGCTTTTGATGGATGGGAGCAAGTTTGGTAAGAATGACGTACAACACGTTTAATAGTAAAACATTTGCAATGTAGAAATTTGTCTGCATTCTTTTTTGAAGAAACTACCGTTTCCATTTTTAGGTTCATACTGTAAAGGTGTACCAGCAGGGAATGGATGTCACATCTAAAGTTTTGGATAAGGACCATTATCAGTTATCCCTCTAACTATTTCCTCAATTATCACCTATATGCACTGTACGAAATACATGTGGTTTTATGAGTAACGCTAAAATGTACGCTGTTAACACCATGTGTGAAAAAAGCAGAAGATTGTTGCTCATTCTTATCAAATCTGACAGATTTTTTTTTCTCACCTTTTCTGCTATAATTTCAAATTCAGCGTACCAAAGTCACATCACGGATAAAACAGAGAGATTAATAAATTAAATAGAATGATGTGAAACTTAGCTGGTTGTGTAGCACATTTGGCATCTCATTTGACAATCCATCTTCACACTTCAGCTCCAGTATGGTATAGTTTCCTGGTTTTTTCATCCACTGCTCAAACCCTGCAATAAAAACTCTTTAATTGTGGCTCTGTGTGTGGCTGAATTCGGGTTCAATCCACAAAACCCTGACACCTTTACTATCCAATTATTTACTTTTACTGAAAACCAAAGATGAGAGAGCTTGTCTTGCTTCCATTGTGATCTCTGTAAACTGAAAAATAACATGCATGACTTCCTATGCAGTACAAGGGTTAATTGTGGTATCGCTGATTGGGTACAACCATATTTGGAAAACCGGCTAAACACCCCCCCCCCCCCCCCACACACACACACACACACACACACACACACACACACACCACTTTCCCCTTCCATTCACACCTCACCTCTCGGCGTAACACTGTTACAAATCTATCAGCATGGTTTTATGGCTAGTGGAAGTGTTTATGTTGCAGGATGTGTGACAGGAGAGGGTGACCAAAGGCTTTAACCTGGCGGCGTTATTCCAACACAGTGGGACTGAAATGAATAGCCACTTAGTCCGCGGCGCAGCGGGTGCTCACTCAGGCTCCACTTATGCAGCTGGGAGCCATGCAGCTCCACCACGGTACCGCAGCCCACTGACAGCACAGCCACGCCATAGGAATATCCAGCCCGGAGTGATGTAATGTGACGATCTGGCAGTGAGTGTGTAGGTGAGGCAGGCGTATGAAGGCTGGGAGACAGGTGAGCAGAGTGAACACTGATTAGTGGCAGCAGGTGGATCTGGTCCGGGCTGATGACTGAGAAGTGGACAGAGCTATTTGGAGGGTTTTCTGTGGCTGCGAGGTGACAAAGCTGAAACTTGAAGTCCAAAAAAGCTCAGAACAAACAAAACACAAACCCTAAATCATGACAGAAACCCTTTAACCCCTACACACATCAGGTGGGTATAGAAACAAAAAAACAGAAATTAAGTCACATTCCTGCACTCGCTTGTTCTTGACCATGACCTAAACCACATATTTTCTTTAAACTTTGGTTTCGAGGACACAGTCTGTTAAAATATGCAAAAGTTGTCTTTAAAATGATTTCTTCAGGCTTTCAGTGTTTTTCTCTGAACTCTAGTTGCTTTACTGTTCATTAGCACTTGACAATGCAAGCATTTCTTCCACATAAAACTTGCTTAGCACAGAAATATCACTGAGATGGCAAGTACTTTCCAAAAATAATTTATAATACATTTTATCTATTTGGCTCCTATTTTTTAATACAATTGTTTGTTTCTGCATATTTGTAAAACTTATTCTTAATTAATTTAAATAGAAGATCCAATACTTCATCTGCCAAGGGGCATCCAAGCAAGGTAATTGATGTAAGGACTTAAAAAAGTTTAATAATGTTAACTCATTGACTTCTTTAATTAAAGATCATGATTTGCAGTGGCACACTCACATTTCTGTAGCACAAATGGATTAAAACTGAGATCTGAGGTGTATTAATGGAGCTCTGACATTATTTCCCTGTAGAATAACTGCTCCATCATTGATAACTTTTTTTTCTTAACCCACTTACAGAATTAGTTTCACTAAGCCTGACCAGCTATGAAATTGAATCTTCTGACTTTGCACATATCTGGGTTCATCATCAGGCTCTTCTAGCTTTGTTCATTTCACCTTTCCTCTTAATTTAGGTCTCCTGTTTGTTGTTTTGGAAAGAAATACAACTAAGAGGTTATGGTGATGGGCAGCTGACAGAGGGAGCATGTGAGTAAGCAGAAGTTATTTAATCATTTATACATAGAAAGTGGCAATGATACAATAAAAATAAGTGTAAGGTATACACTTAATCCCAAATTTTGGGTCATGGTCCCAGTCATGGTGTCTTGAAATAAAAGTTATTGGAGTTCCAGACTGACCTAAACTCCAGGTACCTGTTGTTGGTGTACTGTGATTCTATGACCAAGCCATATGCACCAGATTTTAAAAATCACTACCTCTTTTGTGTGTGTAGCTTGCAAAACCGCACTATATGTTGTGTACATTAATTGCTTTTTAATGATGTTCACAGTGAAAGAGTAACTGCTGCATATTCCTGTCTGGGCCGTCAGACCTTCTCTGCAAGCTGTGCTGAGACAGCTTTCTGTCTGGGTGAGAAGAGCAGAAACACCAGCAACTACATTTTACAGCATTCCAAACAAAGGAAAATTATGTTTCTGTGTGTTTTCTCCACACATGAATAAACTAGAACTACATTTAAACGTATTAAGACAATGTTTCAGCAAATCACATCAATACAAAGACAAAGCATACTGCTCTTCACAGCTTTTCTACTGGAAGCAACAATGACAGTGATGAGACCAGCTTTGATGCTTCCAGAGCCATCAGTGATGTTTTTCACTTTACTGATGGCTCTGGAACCTACAGCAGCGTCTACCTGCCTTGTGGTAAATGGTAAGCAGCCTTCATTAGTATAGCACTTTATCAAGTTATCAAGACCCTAAAGCACTTCACACTACATTCAGTCATTCACCCATTCAATCACACATTTACACCCTGACAGTGGTGAGCTACATTGTAGCCACAGCTGCCCTGGGGCAGACTAACAAAAGCGGAGCTGCATTACAACTGGCACCACCGAGCCCTCTGATCACCAACAGCAGGCATAGGGAGTAAAATGTCTTGCCCAAGGACACAACAACTGAAACGGTTTGGAGTAGGGGTTCAAACTGGCAAACCACTGGTTAAAGAACAAACTCCTGGGACCCGCACCGGATTACGTGACTACTGTTGGCCCATAATCCCACATATTTGTCGGTAGTATTTATTTACTTCCATTTAAAAATATTTTTTTAATCCCAAAGGGAAATTAAATAAATAATTGGGTTTGTACTTTTCAGTAAGGACAGTGGCAGCTGAAAAAAGGCATCTTGCGCTTGGTAGCTAACCTAGGTTTACGAACTCAGCGGCTCAAAAATACAGGAATGTTTGGGATGTGACATTTAAGCTTATGTCCGTCGGAGAATCATGAGAAGCTATGCCTTAGTTTCTACTTGTGACTTCTTTATTTGGGTCCAGGTAAGTAAGGCGAGGACTACCGTCTAGTGTTTGTAAATACAAATTGCACGCTGCATTCAAAATTTAGAAAAAAAGGGTGTCCTGTCGGCAGTGGCTCCCAACTCTGGTCCTCAAGTACTCCTCTCCTGCATATTTTAGGTGTCTCCTGGCTGCAATAGAGACACATTTAAAACATGCAGGGAATGGGGTACTTGAGGAACAGGTTTGAGAACCATTGCCGTGTACAGTATACCTCCATTAGGCTAAAAACATGGGAAATCCCAGACAAAACAGGACAGCTCGCAACCCTAAACTATATATTGAGCTGTAAATAACTCATTAGCAGCTGAACTAAATTTCTTTGTTTTGTCTCTTTCAATGCTCACATTTATGGAAGTGTGTCTTTGAAGGGTTTTGAGTGCTAAACCTGTTTTGGATAATAACTATTTTTCACCTTACCTGCAAGTTGAATTCACGCGCTATTTGTGCATCCACAAACACATGAGAATCGATCTTGTACCGTTCCAGCTTCAACCATTTGCGTCCGAACCAAAAACAGTTCAGGCCTATCACGTTACAGCATTGAGATTTAAGACAGGACATACTGGTGTGATGAAAGCAAGAGCTGCCACGCCCACATCAGAACCAACATAAACATGCCAGCGCAGGAGGACACACGCATAGCTGCTGCTATCACATCTGTTTTGTAAGAATCCATGATTTCATCTCTGAAAGAACAACAAGTGCTTTGACTAGCTTACCTTCTTGTGGTTTCACATGACGGTGCTGCCTACGTTTTAATTTGATACCGGGATTGGCTAAAACCAGCCTGTGGTAGGCAGCCACTAGGTGTCGCTTCACCCAATCAGCTTGAAGAGTTCTGCTCCTTTGCCCAAACAGATTGGATATTAGTAGTCCAAGATTTATAATGTGCATCATGTACAGTCAGAGTGTCGCTTAGGTTGTGCAACCGCACAGGACCATGCGAAACTAGGGGGCCTCGGGCCTGCATTTGAATATATATTTTTTTGAATAAATGCATTTGTTATATGATTGTGTCTATTTCGCTCAAGGACACAGAAAAATGTAAAATAAAATCTGACAAATGTAGTGGGTTTTTATTGTTGCCATCACTGATATATCACTGATTGCTATGTCATTTCGCCTCCCCGAGGAATAAAAGAAGGGGGAAGCCAGCATGTCAGCTGAGAACCCGATTGATTTCACAAGCACAAATCTAGTTCTGAGAAAAAGGAAAAAAGAAGAAAAAATAGGAATTCAATGGGTCACTATGGGGATCGCTGGATAAGACTTCCAAAGGTGGGGTGGCTGAGCTGATGCCGATAGTGTGTCTGAATATGCTCATGTGGTGAACCCAACTATCTTCACCGACACGGTGCAGCAGAGCATAGCGGGGTTCAACAACAGAAGGACTGGAACATGGGCACTGAGGATCACGATGAAGTCCAAGGGGAGGAAACAATAAGTTGCTGTAATTGTTAACTATTCTATTATGAGGTGAGAGTTACCAGATGTTCTGATTTGTGTGGAATAGTCTTGAGATGTTCCAAAAGGAAAGAAAAAAAGCTAGTTTTATTGTGTGCTGCTGAGCAGGGCAGGTGTAAATACATAGAAGTCTGGGAAGCAAACTCTTGACTTCTTTAGGTTAGGTAATTAATTTATGAAAAGAATTAAACTAACTCGAATAATATTGGACTAAACTGAATTGACAGAAGTCATACTGCTTTTTAAAAACATTATTTTGTATGTTTTAATTTAATTCCACTCTATTATTTGATATTTTTTTGTACTTGGAATAGGAGATAATGGAAAACACTCACTTTATGTTTAATAAAAGAAATAAATGTAATATGAAATGGCTAAAACCTTCTTATTTTACCTATAAATGACTGCTCTACTTTACTGAAAGGTAGGGATTAGATAATTTTACAATTTTAGATGTCGTTACACTTACCATAAAATTTGATATTTCCAGTTGCTATCACACCATTGTTCACTGAGGGTCACACATTGAAAACAGTCTTCCCACCTCTGGGGCTATGAAAAAAGTGTTGTGCCGGTGCGCAGCTGGTTCTTATTTTCATAAATTCTCTCCTGAATATTTTACCTGCCAATTTTTAAATGAGCTTTTGTGCCGCATCTAGTGCCATTTGAATGCTCCCAGAAGTCTGGATCACCTGAACCCCACACCCATTTCTCCACCTGCTCCTCTCATCCCCCCCAAGCATGCAGTGAGCACATGTTTGCTGTACCCCATCAAGTAGTGACAGTCTAACATGATGTCATGAGTTTCCCCAGAGTTTCAAGACAATAACATTTTAGAACTACAACATTAAAATAATAATCAACTGGAGAAAAAAAAACACAATGTTTTCCTTTAGGCTAGTAGTGCAGTAATTAAACACCAAGAATATTAAAAAAGTATGTGTAAATTAGATGACAGAACACCAAATCATCTGTCTGATCTGTAAATCCCAAAGGCTTAAGTACAAAATGTGATGCTACTCCCTCAAAGCCTTATAACGATTTTGTTGTGAATGAAATAAGAGATATTTAGAGCTTCAAACTGCCAAAAAATTATCCTTTGAGTAACATTATAGATCCGAGTGTCTATTTATTTCTTACACATAAAAATATGTGTTACGGTTTTGGGTTTTTGGGTTTAATTTTTGGACTGTTCTGGACTGATTATGTTCCACTCCATTCAGCCAACTACCACCAGTCACCATCCAATCAGCTCAGTCACCGACCAGCCACCACTCTGCACCTGATCAGCTCCACCTGCTGCACTAATTATTGCCAACTCTGCTCACCTGTCACTCTCCCTATTCATACCTTCCTGCCTGCACCTTCTGTTCTGGTACTGCTGCCCTGGTTCTGCTCTCAACACTACCTGCATCTTCTGGTCCCCTGCTCATCCCTGCCTGCCCCATCTGCCATTATTCACATTCTGTAATAAGCTTTTTACAAACGAAGCTGTGTGTCTGGCTGAATCTCGGGTTCTCTAGCATTACTCATTGCATTATGTCGTTAAAGTATTTTGTTTGAGGCTAAACTCTTGCATATCTTTTTTATTATGCCATAAAAACTGTGAACCACAAAAAAAACCTAGACATGAGTTGTGCGTATGTAAATATCTTTGGTTGGCCATTCAGCCTGACAATTGCTGCACATTATTTAGCGCCCAGCTATACTAATTAGGACATTTTTAAACCATGTTTTTTCATCTATTTGGAGACAGCTAGTGTCGATACAGTCTAATGTGGGATGATATACTTGTTATCAGATGTTTGGAAACAGATGGCTTTAAGTTAATACAAATCCATAAAATTTTAGAGCTCATAAAGCAGTAAAACTGAAGAGGTAAAACACTGAGATGAATATCAAACAATACAGCAGGATTTGATGAAATAAGATATTTTATTCTGCCTAAGTACAATCACCCATTATCTCATTCTTTGAATACCCGTCTCAGAATCTCACTTAATTCTACATTTTGCTCAGTACACAGGTGAATACTGGGAGTTGTAATGGTGCGTTCCGTTTGCCTTGGAGGTCGGAAGTAACCAGTCGCAGATTAAGTCATCCCCGCCTTTTCGTGCTCCAGTGTCCTACTCGCCGGACAGTGGGGAAAAAACATGGATGTTCACATTGTTGTTAAAACAATGACAATAACGCTGTTCTAGGCGGTATTTTGTGCAAATGAACAGAGCTTAAACATCCTGTCTGATGAACAGTGAAAGGTAGCACCTGTAAGACTGAGAAAATGTGACATAAACAATGGAGAGCTGCTACAGTCCAAGTATGAGGTTTTACTCAATGTTGCTGCGAGTAGCCATCATGAATGCTGAAGTCGGGTACCATTATGCTGCACCAACTTTCTGACTCGTAATACCATCCTTAGGAGCTATTCCAGTTAAAACTTTCCATTCTGAAATTCTCACTACCGAGGATAAAATGGAACACAATCAGTTATAGCCCCTTTGTTTTGTAATCTCAGCTGGATGGTCTGAAGGCACACGTGGCCCTGGATTTAGGCAGGTCAACTTGTATGATGTTTCATTTGAAACGGGAGATGCATTGCAACTGGCTGACCGCTGTTGCGACTGAGAAACAAGAAAGGAGAGAGCAGAGCAAGTGACAGCTGATTAGAGAAAGAGAGAGAATTTTTGACACTGATTCAGATGGTAATAAAACACCCTCTGGTGATGTGCAGTTTTTCTTTGACCAAACGTTAAAGAAAACCTTGTTCTTATGTTGCGTGAATAATGCACTTTGCTTTGAGTGTTGGAAATATTAATGACCAGTGAATAGTGATGTGCTGAGCAGTGTTCAGGCCTTTCCTGGCTTTTGGTTGAGTCTCAGCTGAGCGTGTCCTAAAAGTTAGTTGTTGACTGGACCCTGGATTGATTCGAGGTTCGGTCTGGATCAGAATGAAATCTTTGAGCACCTCTACTGTAGCATATCAATGTCAAATACCTATAAAGTTGCTGCAGAGGGAACATATTGTGATAGATAGTAGGTTAAGGTTTGTAGTGCTAAATCAAAGGGCTAGTTAAGAGTCTGGACAGTTTGATCACCTCTAATTTAAAGTAAAAAAATAACCTGAAAAGGATTTTGATGCACTGAACAAAGATTCTTAAAAAAAAAACTGTTTGAGATTTATAAAACTTGCATTTATTAAAAACACAGTTGAAAAGATAAAAGAGAGACGTTACACTAATTACAGAACAATCTGTCAGTATTTTCTCACATCTAGTCAAAATTATTTTTATTAAGAACAAGACCTCTTGCAAAACAACGCCTATTTCAAAATTGTTTAGAATGGTTCTGATATTTAACTTTGGAAAATGTGTTTTGTTTGTTGATTTTTCCCAGTCAGGACTTCATTGGGGGAGTGTGTTTGCATTTACCCGTGTTTGTTGGTAGGGGTGCACAGAAGATAGGCCAGCATTCAAGCAAGGAACAGAACATTAATATCTAGAGTATTTTGAATTATAATATTGGAGGAATATTTTTCTGAGTTACACATTTCTTTTGACCTGTTAGAAACACTTTCCACTAAATTAATCTTTGTGATAACGAGGTTTTACACCTGATAACACTTTGAAATACTCAGATGTGTTGAGGTATTGGATGTTGGTATTAGCATGATACTTTGCCTAGGCAAACTAATGACATCCAGTCCTTATTTCTAAAGTTGATGCACATCTTAAAAACAGCCTGGACAAACTGGGGGTTTTCCAACTTCTGTGATTAAACATATTTCGACCTTCTTGTCTGTGTCACCTTGTCAACATCCACAAGTAAAGCTGCATGTTCAGACAAAGTTCAAATTGTAAGAGAGAGTGAATAGGTGACAGAGCTACTGGGAGAGCCAGCATGGGGTATTCTTAATTAGCTGCTGATTCATGGAGAGACAACTAGAAATTGAGGTTAAGGTTTGAGCAAGAAAGTATCTTCAAAGGCGAGGTTTATCATCTGGACTCAGAAGTCTTCTCGAACGGAGAGAAGGAAGGTGTTCTCCTTATCTTTAACAAAGGTCAGCTCTCAGTAAGGAAAATATGAAGCAGCAACGAGACACAGAGGGATTAACTCCAATCCTAATTATGGACGCTTGCAAATTATGTCTCAGCCAATCAATGTGGGAGGTCACAGTAATTCCCGTTTGTGTCACAGCAGGACATGAAATGGAAATTGGTCTCAACGATACTTGGGAGGTGACTTCCTGCATACAGCAGCAAACTGCAGAGAGGAAGACCATGTTTTAATCATCTGCGTAGGAGTGACAGTAATGAAATTCATGGTTCTCTGTACACTCCCAGAAATAATTCATAAACAGCAGAACTGAGGTCAGGAATGGACATGATGTTTGAAGGAAACACTGAACGAGAAGCAATAATTAGACTCATGTGTTTCTTGGCAGAATTTCAGGTAATTAGAAATAAAGTTTAGCATTTATTTAGACAGCAGATCCACCGCAAATGTTTCCTTACATTTTCACCCCAAATTATTTAACTTCTCATCCTTGTTTGGGTACAAACAGGACCCATAGGCGTGTGACAGTTTTTAAACCTGTTGAACTTTTTAGTTCACTTTTTTTTATATACAGCGCCAATTCACAATTGCACACGGCAATTCCCAACAAAGAAAAGTCAAATCATACAGACAGATTCCAAGTCAAGAACATACATTCCAATTGTTCACAGTTATCAAGCAATGTAACCAACTTCAATTTATTAAAAAAAAGTTTCCTATCTAAGGGAACCCATTAGATTGCATCAAGTAATTGACTTGCACTTCTCCAGGATGAGTTAGCAGTTGCTTGCATTGTGTTATTGCCATTACAGCAATCCCTCATACCGAGCAGGGATGTAGAGACAGCTGAAAGGAAATCCCCCCTTTAGCACGGAGAAACGTACAGAAGAACCAAGTTTAGCATTAAGATTGGTGGTTTGAGAAGAAAGAGCATACTCACCAAAAAAGAACACAGAAGCACGGATCCAGGAGTGCTTTTTATCTTAAAGAAAAGCAAAAGGTTATTGGCAGTACTAGCTTCTTTAGTGGCTTTAACTTTTATTCTATAGACTTGCCAGTTTACAAGTCTATTGGATAAAACAGAGCATATACAGTTAGTAGCAGTAAATTTTCACCCAATATCTATGTCTAAGAGAGAGACAGGGCTAACCACTGAATGACAGGTCCAAGTTTATCATCTATGAAAGAAGAATATGACGCTATTGACAGCAGTGGCTCAGCCGATGCCCCCCACCAAGATGATGTCACAGTTAAACAGAATGCCAGGCCAGATGGAGCAGAAAGGCAACATGAAATTAAAAGTTTAAATAATAGAAAATTATGCAAAACTGGAGAGCAAGTTGAATGTAGCGGTACAAGGAAAAGTGGTCATTAGGTCCTTGTGCAGCCTAAACCTACAGTCTATAGCAGTGCAACTGCAGAGAGAGTGGCTTAGGTCATCCTGAGCTAACTACAAGCTTTATCAAAAAGGAAAGTTTAAATAATTTTAAGAAAAGTAGATGAGGTATGACAGAGTTTGATTATTAAGGGATTTATATGTGAGAAGGAAAATTGTAAATTCCAATCCAGATTTAACTGGGAGCCAATGGATGGAATCTAAAATAGAAGAATTATGAAACTCTTGCCAAAATTCTTTGGATAAGCAAAAAAAACTTACCCAAATGACATGTCCTGGTAAAAAAATTTTTTTATTGAATTTTTGCCAAAGGCCAATTTGAAGTAATCCAGATTAAATGATTGACTAAGCAGTTTACTTTTTGAAGACTTAAGAGCAAAAAGAGGAAAACCTAAAGTCATCCAGTTTTTTTTATGTTTATGAAGTCTATAATTATCAGCAAAAGGTTACAGCACTGGCTGTTTGTTTTGGTCTACCCTGATTTGTTTCTGCTGCAGTGACGATGACGTCACTCTGTCTGCTCAGCTCAGCTCCTGCAATCAGGTCTGAGCAGCTACACCTGCAGAGGCTCTGATTCTGGACACAGGATCCCCGGCACATTTCCTGACCGAGCCTGATCTGCCTCGTCCTCTGGTACCTCTGCCTGACTCGGATCAGATCTATAGCCACCTCCTGGATACAGAGAGGGTCAGTGGCTTTCTTTCAGTGCTCTCAACATTTCACTGAGTCTCTCACATCCACTAACCTACATCTCTTTATTGCAGTGGTTGCTGAGTGCGCAAAGTTTCGAAAATATTTTATTGTCCAGAAAGATCTAACTCCTTTAAGGAATTAATAAAACACATTTGAATAATGTGGGCCAATTTGTTAATATACACAACTATTCGTCTTGTCTTTTCTTTTGGTAAGGTAATTGTTAATCTTCATCAGGTATATGCCAATGTGTTATATTTATATTTCTTCAACCGAGACTGTAAACATGGGGGTGGTCCAATTTATGCATCTTTTTTTCTGTCAATTTTAGATGGGGTAGGTGGCTATGTGAAGTTGTGTTTTTTTATTATTATTATTTTACCAGCACTTTTAACACAATTCGGCCCCAAATATTAGAGGGGAAACTGGAGAAGAAAGGAGAAGATGCCTTGTTATTATCACCTGGGGGATAAAAACTGTCTCACTGAGAGGTCGCAGTATGTCAGGCTTGGGATCAGTGTTTTGAGAACTTTGGTGCGCAACATTGGGGCACCGCAGGGGATTGGGCTGCCTCCCTGTCTCGTCACACTTTACACTGTTGACTATACGTACCATTCTGTGGGAGGCCATATCCAGGAGTAGTCTGACAATATGGCCATTGTGGCATGTGTGAAGGGAAAGGATGAAAAAAATTACAGAGAAGTCGTCTCCTCGTTTACAGAAGATAGCAGGAGATATGGCCTCATCCAGAACACTTTGAAGACCAAGGAGATGATCATTGATTTTCGCAGGAAACCCTTCCCATAAACCGGTCCCCACTGATGGAGAGGAGATTGAACTTGTAAAAACTTACAAGTACTTGGGAGTTCATCTGGATCATAAGCTGAACTGGTTGGCGCAGGCAAGCGCCCTGTAAAAGAAAGGACAGAGCAGGCTCTGTTTCTTGATGAGGGTTCCTTTAATGTGAGCAGGGATGTGTTGTGCATCTTTTATCCACCTGTGCTGTGTTCTTTAAGGTTGTCTTTTGGGGGAGTAATACGACCCTGAGGGACAGTTACCAGTTGGAAAGGTTGATCATAAAGTGTCTTTCTGTGATTGAGAGAAGGGTGGACTCAGTGGGAGCTATGCTGTAGAGAAGGACGAGGACTCTTATGCAGGGCATCCTATGTGACACCAGGCACCCTCTACATGACACCCCGTCTGGGCAGAGCAACAGCAACAGGCTCCCCTTCCTTTGCTGCAGAACAACGCACTTCAGGAGATCTCTTGTTCCTTCTGCTCTAAGACTGAATAACAACTTGGTCAGAACATGTGTACTTTTTTTTGTTTGCACTACCGCTAGTAAGTTTTAATCTCTGTTTTCATGTATGAATGTGTTTCTACTAAACACCTGTTTCCTATTGGGGATTAATAAAGTATTTAAGATTATTATAATTATTTATTATTATTATTATTATTATTATTATTATTATTATTATATGTTCTTGTTGTTTTTACTATTGAAAACCACCAGCTGATACTGAAGGAAATAGAAATATGTCTAAACATTGTTTCACGTATTTGTAAACTGCATGCCAGAACATGTTACCTGAATATATAAACACATACCCAAATAAAACCCTGTTACAGGAAGCGATTCACTACCCTCACGAACCAGAGAAATCTACATCACTAATTGATTCATAATTACCCCTAAAGCAATGAAATAAATTAGCAAAGGTGTTGCATGTATATTGTTATTTATTATACCTGTAAGACATTCATGTAGATACCTGGGTTCCATAGAAATAACTAAGACATGCAACAATGTTTCTATTATTTGTATCAATCTTCTAAGCCATGAACGAATCCAAATGTTGAGCCATTACAACCCATTCTTCAAAACAAATCTGAACTGGAATGCAGTACATTGTATTTTTTCCAGCAGCATCAAAAGAAGCCATCTTTTATTGGGGTTTGTGATCATCATACAAATAAAAAATCAAGCCAGACCTTTTCTGAGTGCAAATGGTAGACACCTCTATGCACATTAGCTCCTGATTATCTGAAGTCAATGTAGGCTGTGGAGCTGCGCATGATCCCCCAATGCTGCCCAGCATTATTCATGGTGCAAATACTGCTCTTCAAACTGTGTTTAATCTAAAAAGTGATTGAATTTCAACTAAGTAATTAAAGCCAGTAATTTGAGGAACTACTTGAACCTTATATTCGGGCCAATTATTCTTGGTGTGCTGAAACTTGTTAATTGAGGTGTGAGGAAGGCAAGATCCATTATCACACTGATCCGCCAGCATTAATAAGGTAGCCAGTGTTGCGTAATCATACTGCCGCCGGCTTCTTTGCACAGAACCCAAATTTTGTTGATTCTGAAGCAGACTGCTTATTTGGTCTTTCATCTCACATCACTGCAGTACTGACTTCACAGTTGTAGAAAATGCACTCTTATGGACACTCTATTTATTATTCTTGAATAAAATATACAGAGGTCTGACAAAAGGCATCGGGATATCTGGATTAAGTCGTGTCTATGGTTAGATTTTGCTCTGTGGTTCATTATTGCTTCACTTGCCTTTTTGTTTTAAAGTTTGAACTCCATATTTGTGAATATTGACTTGATAAACAAGACAATATGACAAAAACTTGGAGTTATCTTCTTCTGTCTGTGTGAATAATAGTGAGCTTCTCAATTAATTGACCACTAACAGAATTCTACATTAGTAATATAACTGAATTCCTCTTATATTTCTAAGTGACAAGAAAATCTTTTAATCAGTTAAATAAAACCTTGCTTCTCCACAGACAAGATATCAAGCAATTAATCCGAATTCTAACAACAGACCGGCATAATGACTGCCAGTTACATTTGTTCCTGTCTTTGCTAGATTGATTAGTGTTTCACAGCACTGGGTTCTGCTGCTTAATTGCACTGACTTGGGTAGCTCACAGAGAAAACCCATGGCCAACCTTGCAAGTAAAGATTGAAGCGGCAGCGCTCTAGTTCATGTCGCACAGCCAGGAAATCACATCCCACTCTTGACTGCTGTAGCCAGCCAAGCTGAACCCAAAGGCATACAAGCAGGAAATACTGTGCAATACAAGAAAAAAAGCTGTGCCGTTTCCAAACTTTCTATGGACAGCAGGTGACAATTCAGATAACACTTTGATTTAAATTCAGTATCTGTTTCAAATTTCCTTTCATAAATCTTAGCACCGCTAATGCTAAACAGATCAAATTCTAAGCACTGAGACTTTGTAAATTTAACATGCTGTCGGCTCATATTGGTAATATATGTTTTAAAAGGAAGCTTCCCACCTATACTTTGATATACCCTAATAAAGGTTATGATCCTCCATCCTAGATCAGTTGTCAGAGATGATGAGACTAAGTGCCTGTGAACGAGACCGAGGCAATGTAACTTAATTTTCAAAGAGTTGTTGCGCTCTGACGCCTTTCCCCTGGGGAACTTACAGTGGCGGTTGAGGCCATGATGTGATTGCTGCTGAGATCACTGAGGAAGCAGCGTGCCTCTCTGCTTAACTTGGATGCTGGCTGTGCCGGCCTTCATATAACCCGCTGTCGTCAGGCTACGTAGCAACATTCAGAACTGATGCAGGTCACCTTTCGTAGCATGGCGGTGTCTCATGATGGTGAATGAGTTTGAACATTCATTATTCGTCATACTGTACCTTTGTTGCAACATATGAAAGATTAAAAAGTGTCTTTAATGTTTCAGTGAATGTGAATTGCTTACTGTAAAAATTTAGAAAACGTGTACAGCAATAAATCTATAAATGTATGATTATTGCTGCAGATATGTTTGGGGGGGGGGGGTAATAATTTGTTTTAATATAAATAAAGTCAGTCAGAAATACAACACAGTTCCTACCCTTGCCCTGCGTCTTTCTGCATGGAGTTTGCATGTTTTCCCTGTGCATGCGTGGGTTCTCTCTGGGTACTCCGTCTACCTCCCACAGTTCAAAAGCATGACTATTAGGTTAATTGGTCTCTCTATATTCTCTGTAGTTGTGAGTGTGTGCATGAATGGTTGTTTGATTCTGTATTGCCCTGCGGTAAACTGGCAACCGAACAGGGTGTAACACACCTCTCGCCCATTGACAGCTAGAGATAGGCACCAGCAACCCTCATGACTCCAATAGGGATAGAAGTGTTGGATAATGGATGGATGGATGGATGGATGGATGGATGGGTGGGTGGATGGATGGATGGATGGGTGGATGGATGGATGGATGGATTCAATACAGTTTTATGACCAATTTCAAATCTCCAATTTTTGAAAAGCTTTGACCTGCTTAGGATTTCATCAGATTCAATTTTTTTATGAACTACGATACAAGAAGATATAAGAATTCTAAATATTATGTTTATCATGGTTTTGGAGCAGAAGTGACGACAAATCATGAGAGAGACAGAGAGAGAGCGATCTTTGTAAAACTAGGCTCTACTAATGGAAAGTGATTATGGAGTTTCAATTACTTTCAACTACTCTTAAGATTTCCAAAGGGCTGTGCTCTATGACACAGAGAGGCTGACAGCTCCGAAAAATAAAACAGACCCGCTTCTTCTTTTTTTCTTTTTTTTTTTCGCTGCACTTAACACACCTGTGTGCAATTCCCTCATTAGTCTGCTCATGGTTCGGATATCATATGGATGATCAGGATATGAGGAGCTGTAGGCCGAGCACCCTTGTTGGTGACGTCACGCCTCCATGTGTTATTTATTGCTTCTATTCCTTGAGTTTATCTGTTTGTCATTGAGAGAAGTTTGTCTTGAGACCAGCTTATTTCTGCTCAGCTCATCCTGCTTACTCTCTGTGCCTACAAGGAATGTTGCCAAATCTGCTTGTTCTAAACGTCTTTGGGCTTGTTTTTGTTTCTAAAGTCGCTTGTAAATTTCATGAGTCATGAGTCGTGGTTTTGTGGGCTTGTTTTTGAACTTGAAGATGCTTATTTGGGCTTGCCAGGGCTGCCAAAAAAAAAAAACCTTTTCATGGTTATCGTGCCGTGCAGCAAGAGCTGTGAAGAGAACTTACAGACAGCGTAAGCCAGCTAAAATATCTGTCGGCATATGTTACCCCCCCCCACCAGTCGTGGGGTGAGAAGCAGAGTACACTGGACAGATTGCCTATTTATTGCATATCAGCATGCAGTTCAATAGAGCAATTACCAATCA